>NW_028255971.1:0-179000 GCF_971803275.1 Cyanistes caeruleus
GGGCAGGGGCACAGCTGCCAGCCCCACACAATGACCACCGGGGCCAGGGGGCTTCTCTAGCCTTTGGCTGGCACTTGCAGGCCGCCCTTACCACGAGCTTGGCAAACTTCCACAGCTTCTCCTTCCTCACAGCTTTCTCCAGGTCTGGCCTCTTCAGAAAGCCAGCCGCGCGAAGGAGCGTTGTCCGAGAGGCCTGGGGAGCAGCAGAGAGCCGCAAATGGCCCCACAAGGCAGGGCACAGGAGTGTCCCAGTGCCAAGGGCTGGAGGATGCTGCAGCCTGCAAGCCTGCGTCAGGGCAGGAGGCAGCTGAGCCCCCTGCCAAGGCGCAGCAGCAGCCCAGGAGTCCTCACCTCTGCCACATGCCGATTCTCATCTTGGCAGTGGAAAAAGAGTGGGAGCAGGCTCTGGTACACTCGTTCCTTCAGGGGCTTTCTTCCTTCTTCTTCTGCCGACGACATCATTCTTCGAAGGAGAGACATGGAGAGCAGCTGCACCTGGCTAGTAGGCTGTATGAAAGGAAGGAAGGAAAAATGACCTCATCATTGGCTTCTTGTGGCCCACATTGGCGCAGGCCTGCAAATGCACAGGGCACAAAGTGTCCGGGCAGCAGGCAGTGGCCGTGGCTGGGGCACAGAGCCTTACATTGTCCAGGAGTTTCAGGAGCGGCTCAGCCAGCTGCAGGGCCCTGCGCCAGGATATTGGGGTGTCTTCATCCAGGAAAATATAGCTCAGGAGAGCAATGCTCATCCTGGCCACGTCACTGTCCAAGTCCCACAGGAGGTGCACTAGTCTTCCTGTCAGGCTCTGAATTCTTTCGGCCTGTGCAGAACACAAGGGTGTGAAAGCCCGGGCAGCTGCCGCAGGGCCCAGAGGCCAAAGGGCTGTCCCAAAGCACTCGGGCAGCTGAAGCAGGAGGCAGTAGAGCTGCGAGGAGCTGCCTCAGCGCCCAAGGCAAAGGCCAGCCAAGGCCAAGTGACAGCATTGCCCAGCCTCATGCTGCCCACACGGCTTCAGCTGCTGCCCCCTTCTCACCATGGAGGGACGGTCCTTTAGCAGGAGGAGAGCCCTGAGAACCTGGTGATGCATCTCTGTGGAGTTGTACCACAGGTACTTATACAAGATCTCCATTAGGCTGTCACCACAGTCACTCAAGTCCAGGCAATCTAGGAGCTGAAAGGCACAGGGCAGTGAGAGGGGAGCTGGCCGGCAGGAGCCTGGAAGTGCGCAGGGCTGGGCCCAGGCAATAGCACAGGGCGCGGGTGCCGTCCCAGGCAGCTGTGGCTATGCCAGGGGACAGGGCTGGCAGGGAGCTGAGCGAGGTAGTGCTGGCCATCAGGCTCACCTCCACAAGGAATGCCATGGCAGAGACATCCCAGTGTGGCAACGGTTTGCTGAGCACCTCAAGCAGGTAGCTTAAGATGCTTTTGCACAAGTGGGCGGATGCACGGCGCATTACCCTGGAAGGCAGAAAATGGCAGAAAGAGTCTCGGCAAGGGTGCAAAAAACCTCTCCCAGGAATGACTGACACAGTTGTCCTCTTGCCCCAGCACCCTGTGAGGGTATTTGGGCCCGTGAGATGTGGCTGCTCCTGGGCACCCTCCTCTCACAGCCTTTTGCAGTCTCCTTGGCCATCCCTCGGTGACGAGGTCCTCAGGCCCATGGCCACGGGGACTGTGGGGGGCATCCCGGGCAGGGGGCACAAATGTCAGAGGCAGTGGGGAGAAGGGGGGCTCACCTGGCCAGCAGACCCATGGCATAGTGGTGGGTGTCAGCACAGAGCAGCGTGTCCCAGCCACGCTTGCGTTCCATTGCCACCACCACATGCTCCAAGTGGAGACTGCAGAGCAGGGCCTTCAGGGTCTGCACTGCAAACCTGTGTGCACAGCAAAGCCCAGGTGACGCTGGGAGCGCTGGCTCTGAGGCTGGGGAAGTGGCAGGTACAGGAGGACTGGCATGGAGCACCTGTTGGGGCTGGTGGAGAGGCCGTGTTGCTCCTGGCATTCCTTCCAGAAGGTATGGACGTCCTCTGTCATATACAAAGTACTGAAGTACGTTTGGAAGAGGAGATGCACAAAGAGGCGGGGGAAATAGACTGTGAGGATCTGTGGGCAACAGGGCCCCTGGAGGATCTTCCACATCACTAGAGTTGCCTGCAGAGGACAAAGCAGCCCGAGACAGCGCTCAGTGCCGGGGCGTCCGTGTGGCAGGGCCTGAGCGTGGCAGGGAGAGGCCGGGGCAGACGCAGGGGGAGCAGCGGGCCTGGTGGCCCTGAAGCTGCCCCTAGGCCAGGTTTGTGGCCAGTGCCTGAAGCAGGGAGATGCAGTGGGGGAAGGAGGCAACAGAGCTGCTGGAGAGGCGGCCGGCCTTGCGGTGAGCAAAGGCCAGCTCCAGAAACTCACAGTCAGGGAAAAGACAGCCGTCTTGTCCCCATCAGAGGTGCCCAGGTTTTTCTGCGGCCAGCTCCCCACCACATTGATGAGGAGCGGTGTCACTTCCTCTGAAATCCAGGGCGAGAGCAAGATGGTCGTCCACATGGCCATAGCAGCTCTGCGGGGTCAGACACAGCACCGTGGGCTGGGCAGCAGCGAGGAGCTGAGCTGGCCGCCAGCTCTGCCTGTGCCCACTGGCCCTGAGCGGCAGCAGCAGCCAGGCAGCCCAGCCCTGTGGGGCCAGGCCCCTGAGGGGCAGGCTGGCAGCACGGCAGTGGGCTCGGGGGCCGACTTTGTAGCAGGGCTGGCAAAGGGAGCAGCCAGAGGGCCCTGCAAGTCTGTGTTGCTCACAGCCCTGGGCCGGGCTGTACAGGGTGATGGGCTGGGGAGCCCTGAGGCCTCGGGGCAGCTGGGCCCCATACCTGTCACACGTTGGGGCCACCCGCAGGAGAGTGATGGCCACATCATCGGGCTCTGCCTCGGCCACTTGCATCAGGGCCCAGTCCATCCTGTGCTCAGCAGCCTCATTGGCCATGAGCCACTGGTGGATGTACCTCACCACGCCGGGCACCTGGAGAAGGCACAGGGAGACTTGGAATGCTAGCAGAGGGAGTCAGCAATGTGCCCAGCTTCTTCCTCAGACAAGTGCTTCTCTTCCAGCACGCTGCCATGGCCTCAAAAGCTCCAAGTGAGCAGCAGGCGTGGCTTGGGAAAGTCAAGCAATTGCTGGAGGATCAAAGGCTGGCCACAGGCTGCTTACTTGCTCTGGATTGAAAAGAGCCGTCTCTACAAGCAGATCCAGCTGGGCAGCGCTGCTCTGTTCTACCAAGACCTCTGAGGATGTCTTGACCTCAGTGTCCATAGGTCTGGTGTCTTCCTTGCCAATTCTCTTGATGTATTGGTAAAGAAACTGTAGGAGAAGGGCAGGAAGGCAGGGAAGTTGCATGGAGTGCTCCAAGTGCGGTGCTGGGCTGAGCAGTGCCAGCAGGCCCAGCGCAGGTGGGGATGGCTGCAGGTACCTGCGCTGCTCTGCGGAAGCGGCCACGGGCGGTGTCCTGCTCTTGTGTGCCGTCCATGGCTGCATCTGGCAAAGAGCAGCCAGAGCTGAGGGGCTGCGGGAGAGGCCGGAGAGCACAGCCCAGCCCTGCGTTCCCCAGGCAAGGACAGTCCCGGGATGCCCCAGGGGATGCAGCACGGCCACTGCTGCGGGGGCAGCCCCAGCCCCTTTTTTGTGCTGTCCATGGGTGTGTGTCCACAGGACAGTGTGGGATGGGATGAGATGGGATGCAATGGGATGGGATGGGGCCAAGATGGCCGCAGGCACCAGCCCTGTGGCCCAGCTCTGCCACTCACCCTCCTCCAGCGGCTGCAACTGCTGCACCTCTTCGGTCTCTGGTGCTGGGGCAGCTCCAGGACCTTCTTCCTCGACCTCCTCTTCCTCCTTCTCCTCCACCCAGGCCAGTTTGGGCACTCTTGGGGGTCGCTGCTCCCTGTCTTCTTTCGGACTCTCCAATCCTTTCCATAGGAACAGCACCAGGGGATGGCATGGCATGTAATGGGATGGGGCCAAGCTGGCAACAGGCACTAGCCCTAAGGCCGAGCTCTGCAACTCACCCTCCTGTGGTGCCTGGAACTCCTGCACCTCTTCAGACTCCTGTGCCAGGACAGCTCCAGAGCCTTCTTCTTCCTGCTCCTCAAGCCAGGCCAACTTGGGCAGTCTTGGGGGTTGCTGCTCCATGGCAGTGACTGGATTTATGGCTGCTTGCAGGAGAGATGGCTCAGAAAAGCTCAGAGTCAGCAAGTCCTGCAGTCGTGCCTGGAAGGCACCTGCAAGACTCAAGTCCTGGCAAGATTGCAAGACAGCGAGTCCTGCACTTGGGTCTTGAGGGCTCGTGCCAGAAGGACAGGAGGCTCCTCGACAGGGATTGTGGTCTGGTCTCAAGGGCAGAGACTGCAGGGATGGGCGACACGTCGGAAAAGCTCCGGGTCACCAAGTCCCACGGTCTGCCCTCAAGAGAACCTTAAGAAGGAAGGGTCAGCAAGGCCACAGGTCAGCAAGACCTGTGGTCTGGCCTCGAGGTCACCTGTAGTAATAGTGCTTCAGAAAAGCTCCAGGTCCGACACAAAGGAGTGCGCTGTGCGGGGGCTCCTCACAGCACCGCTCTGGCGCGTCCTGACCCGTCGCGTGCACCGAGCACTGTGGCGTGGCCCTGTCACCGCCAGCTCCTATGGCAGCACGTGTCACAAAGGGCCCTTTGACATCTGCTCCCGTTGCCACCATCCCACGGTGACCGTGCTGCAGCGTGTCACAAAGGGCCCTTGCACACCCTGCCCTCCGCCCTGGGGCCGCCCCCATCCCCTCCCCCAAGTGGCCCAGCTTGGAAGGAATCCCTTGCCCAAAGTGTCTAAGACAGCCTGACGGGATCTTTAGGAACAGCTTGTTAGAAATGAAATGGAGGCAAATTTATCAATAAGAATTTTATTGAAAACTTTGTAAAATTTACTCATGGAAATGTCTCAGTGTTGAGAGACAGGTGTCTGCTAGGGAGGGCAGGAGCCTCCCTTGGAATGAAAAATGTAGACCCCCTCCCTCCGAATTATGATAATCTTGAAATCAAGGGGCTCTCAGGCAGAGATCTGGGGATAGGAATAACAGTTCTTTACTAATATTTATAACCAGGCAAACAAACAACAATAACTACAGCGTTAGCAAGAAAACAGAGCCAGGGACCCCGTGACAGCTTTCTGGGCTGAGACGGGAAAGGATGGAGGAGAGGCTTTGTTTCACAAACCCCCTCGGGTTGGCAGTCAGTGCTGGTGCTCCTGCAGGGCTCTGAGGAACACTCAGCTGGAACAGCAGGGATGAGCTGAGATCCCGGGCCAGTGGCTGAGGTGGATCAGCAGCTCCGTGGCGGTGGCTGGCACTGCCACACGTCCCGGCAGGACAGGGGGTGCGAGGCCACCAATGAAGAGGGAAGAAGGAGAAGAAGCAGCAGCTCCATCTGGGTGATGGCGAAATTCCCTTCTCCCCACCACAACAGCTCTGCACCCAAAGTGTTCTTCTCCGAAGCTGAAGAAGCCACCAAACTGTCCCCACCCTCCCCTTTTCCTGCCCCCTTCCCCCCCTGGGCCCAGCCAAACTCTTTATCTTTCCTCAAGCACCCACCAAGTACCCGCAGTTAAGTTTTCCCTTCAAGTCATGAGTAAAAATTCCACAGGCAAGCCAGAACTAAATAGAAAATAAAGGACACGTAACCCCCAACACCTGTAAGTTGTATCTTGAGAGTCAGCCAGGATCTTTGTTTGCCAGAAACACCTCTGAAGTTTAATCAAGGCATTAGTAATCAAAATTATTTTGAAAATTTAAAGATCAAAGTTGCCAAAGTACTCAATGTAACTAATTGCTGGGTATGTTCTCAGCTCAGGTTGGGAGGAATGGGGTTCCCTCGGAGGGCTCACCCTGTGGGGTGGCCAAAACTCTGTCAATGGGCTCTGACTCGTAACGGATCCAGTGCAGGGACACTGACAGAAAACTGTGCTGTGGAACACAGGAATGCAATTGTCAGTTTTACAGGATTGACTGAGATTTCCCTTCCGGAGAAACCAAGCCCTGTTCAAGTTGGAGGCCACAATGTGAAAGGATTTCTGTGCTTTACCATCACAAGCTTACTCATCCTTTTTCCTCACCCTCATTCACGTTAGGAACAATAATTCTGTTGTCCATGGAGCTGGCACCTTTTGAATTCCAGAATAATGTCCCCAAGGTCCTTTGCTGTTCAGCTTTACCGCGCTGTCTGTGGCTAACAAGGCTTGCTGGGGTCCTTTTCCCTTCGGCTGGAGAGGTGCTGGGTCCCAGTCCCTGAGGGACAGCCAGGCTCCTGGCTGGAATTGGTGTGGAAGTCCCTCAGGGTCACATCAGCCTTCACATGGAGCCCTGCAGATCTGAGCATTCTCCAAAGGGGCCGTTGGGGCAAACAGGGAGATTTGGTCTGGCAGGGTCTGTAGAACAATATCCCATCCCATCGACTTGTTCTGGCAGAGAACACTTGGCTGCAGGGACATATTCCCATTGTTCCTGCCCAGGTCTCAGGATTCCAACAGTGTTGTCTTTGCCCAGAGCTGTTCCTTCAGCTGGCTTGGGAGGGCCATTTGGCCTCTGGACCCACACTCTGGCTCCTTTATTAGGACTGCTGGGTCCAAACTCTTTTTATCCACAAATGGAGGCAATTTGAAGTTGTTATAAATGCAAAGGCAATTTCGGGTTATATAAAAGAGAAAATTTATTATCAAACAATAATAAATTCGAACAAAGAGAAAAAAAAACCACAATAAAATAAGCAGCGCAGCGCTGGGTGGACAGGGTCTATACGCAAGGTATAGATGCTCCCAAATCCACGCCTGAGAGTCCTTTGGCCTGGGTTTTTATAGGAAGTTTGTGTCCCGAGGCCAAATTCCAAGCAGGCACCCTTTGCTAAGAGGTTCTTGATTGTTCGAAGAATAGATTTCCTGGCACTGGAGAATAGAGTCAATAGACGTTGGGCAGAGGCTCCTCATATGTAAAGAGGTCCAGGATGTCTTTTTGATATCATTTTGGTCCGGGCCATTAGGGTGGAGTGGTGGCACCCATCCTGGAGCCGATGGCTATCTCGGCTGGCTCCTCTTCCTTTGTCTAGTTTCTCCATTTCTCCAGCACAGGTGGTCAGGGCGGAGATGCTCGGGCTCGGCGATATCTCGTCCGGGCCCGTTCCTTTGTTTGTTCGATGGCCCGTGTCCTGCCCATTCTTTCGGCGCTGATGTGCCTGCTTGCGATTGTTATCTGGGTGCTTGGCTGCAATCTGTTGCTTTGGAAGAGAAATCCTGCCTCGACCTGGAGGAGGATTTCTCATTCCATATTTTCATCATTTACAATTACATATACTTTATTTAAACCTTTTCTTTCGAATTTTTATTCATCCAATTCTTTATTACAGTCCCCCACCTAATAATTTGACCACATTAAAAATTTGTATTATTTTATTCAATCTTACAGAGGGATGAGTGTGAGATTAACCACATTCACTTTTCTCCCAGTCTGATATTTTGCTTTTAGGATTTAACTCGTCTTCATCTCTGGAGAAACAGAATACTTGGTCAAATTGTAAACATAGCCGGTCAACTTCACTTTTTAACAAATCTAAAATTATTGGTTCATTATTGAAGGAAGCTTTTGTTTCATGTTTTAAATTTCTATCTTCTTAATACATTTTTCCACTTATAGTACACGTTTTCAAGTTCGCTTTATTGTAACATAGGATTGATTTTGTAATATGCTACAAAGGTGGATTGTCTTTTTCTTCTGATCTAGATGGTTTTATTACATTGACTATAAATTGAAATCGGAGGAATCCCTCCCACTTCTCTCTTGTACCTGAAGTGGGTAGTTTTGATCTTTTGTCTTTCAGGAGTTTGAAACTGCCCGTCTTTAAAACTTGCCTTTGAGCAGTAACACCAGACCTCCCCCTTTAATTTACAGATCTTATACTGAGTGCCGTTGGAAAAACACATCCCCTTCTGCAGTTCTGGAGGACAGTCAATCTTTCGTCCGGTTTCTGTGGCAGTCTGACACTGCTCACACTTCCCCAGGGGACTCTCCCCCTGGAGGTACCTCGGGACTCGTTCCCTCGGCCAAGCACACGGCTAGGTTCAGGACTATCAGGATTCCCCACCATTGCATCTCTCTGCCTTGCCCTTCGCCCGTATAGGATCATACGGCGGGGATTACCATCTTCTCGGCAGCAGGGACTGTCTTCAGGGGCCCTTGTAGTCCTTAAGGCGTACCTTCTTTTGAAAGTAGCCCACCGAGACGATTTAGTTGGGTCTGTCCTACACAGTACTTTAAACTTTAATTGTTTTTCGGCACTCGATTTCTAAAGCCTTGGCTTTGGAATCTAACTGGCCTCTTAACCCCTTTTGGAACAATAGGAACCACTCAGGAGAGTTTAGTTCCAAGGACCCCGCCCGGGTGGCAAGTGTTAAGAAACGGCTAGTCTCCTCCTGTTCTTTCTCTAGACACTTTGTGCACAATCCTTTAGGTTTGTACCCTCTTAAACAGTGGGCTACCCAAATCTGTTTACAATAAGCACACTCGAAGTGGATAAATGGAAAACAATTACAATCAGGATTAATACAACTTATCTGGTCGTCACTTGTCATTTGTGATGACGCCGGCGTTTGATTTTCAGCTCTCTCAGAGGTGTGGTGACTTTCCCCTCGGAGGAGTTGTAATCCGTTACTTTTTTCACTCGAGGTGAGTGTGTCCAGTTCTTTTCTGCAGTCCGGACAGCTGTGTCTGTGGTCAGGAGGACGAGAAACGGTCCTTCCCAGTGAGGGTTGAGGGGGAGCTCTTTCTAAGCTTTGATCAGGACTTTATCCCCAGGCTGCATTTGGTGTATGGCAAATCCCAGTGTTGTGCTTTGGGGAATCAGTCCTCTTTTCTGCAGACTGGTTAACAAAGCTGCTCGTTTTTCCTCTTTGTCTGCCAGGTTGTTACTTCGGGTGTGGAACTGCCATCCTGTTTGGTGTCCTTTTACATGGACAACTGATATTTCTTTTGGTTCTCTGACAGCCTGTAGAATTTGTCGAATGATTTCCCTATGGATTAACTCTTTTTTTTTTCGTATTTATCAGACTTCTTTTTCTCAAATTTTCTTAAAAGTATGTACTACCTTAAAAGCATACCGCGAATTTGTATAGATGATCCCCCTCTTTCTTTTCAACCCCTGGAGGGCTCTCAGGAGAGCATAAAGCTCGCAAGCTTGTGCAGACCAGCTTGCTTTCAGGGGGCCTGATTTCACAATGCTTCCTGATATGCCATTTACTCTAGCATATCCTGACTTTCTTTTTCTCTCAACAACTTTCGAGGATCTATCTATAAACTACTTTTCTCCTTTTTCTAACTCCTGATTTTCTAAATCTGGTTTAACTTTAGTTTGCAATTCCACAGTTTCAATGCAATTGTGTAATAGTTTCTCTGTTGGTTCCCCAAACAGGAACTGCGCAGGATTCTGCGCAGTAGTGGTTCTTAATTCTAAACTAGGCGAGCTGATTAAGATGGCTTCATATTTCAGAAGCCTCAAATCAGTCAACCACTTTTCCGCTTTTTGTTGTAAGATATTTCTTACATCATGTAGACTATCAAGGGAGCTCCGAAAGTTACCCCTTTTTTTTTTTTTTTTTTTTTTTTTCTTCTCTTACTAATAAAGCCACTGCCACAATTGCTTGCAAACAAGTAGGCCAACCCCGACTAACCGGGTCTAAAAATTTTGAGAGAAACCTTATGGACTTCTTTTTTCTGCCCACTCTTGGGTCAGAACTCCTTGTGCTGCTTGTCTATTCACATCTACGAATAATTGAAATTCTTATTGGTATCCAGTAAAGTTAGTACGGGGGCAGTTATGAGTGCATCTGTAAGAGACGCTTTCTGGGGACGGTCAGAGACACGGCAAAGACCTCTATAATCAAGTTAAGTGTTAGAAGTTTATTTCAGGGCGTGGGGTAGAGAGGTAGAGAGAGAGAGCAAGAGAGGGCAAGAGAGAGAGCGCAAGAGAGACGGAAAAAAAGAGCAAGCAAGAGAAAAAAAGAGACCGAGCTCTTCTATACCACTACTTATATAACCTATACCTTTGAATATTCTATTCCTTTTCTAACCAATCTTTCTAAGTATACTAATATAGTAACATTTGTGTACAACCTATAGAAATCGCTATTTTTGCATATTTTTAGTTATCTCAGGGTCCTTCAGACCTTTCCTTATAAGGCTGGGATGAGGGGCCTCAGCTTGGTTTTATTGCAGGAAAGAATGTGTTCTGGCATACCAGCCCGGTTGGTTTCTTTGAATTATTCAAACCGTGCTATCATTTGTATTTCTTCCTTAGCCTTTCTGGCTACAAAGTCATATTTATAATTTCTTTCTAATTCTACCTTCCCAACATCTCCCCCGTTTTGTCTATGAATAACTAAGATATTAGATACGATTCTACTCATTAGTTTCTGCATGCATTGGAGTATACAAGGTATAGCTATTAAAACTACAATTATCACTATACAGATTAAAACAAAAAGATAAAAACAACATGCACTTGGGTAAACGACAGAACTCCATTTTTTTTTTTCTTGAGCTGCTTCTGGTAGATCACTTTCTTCTTGAAGATTCTGCGTAGATCAGGCTTGGGCGTCTGCTTCTTGGCTCTTTTTTGCAGGGTCACTGGCTGGTGTGGAGGTTTCAGCAGACTTCGATGTGCAGTAGGGTTTTAGTGAGCTTTTGATCTCGTGCCTCTGCTTGAGCCGCGATTACTGCAGCTTGTGATGTTTGTGCTAAAAGAGCTTTTTCCAGCTTCTCCCCTAAGGTTCTCCCCAATTCAGTTGCTTGAATTGCTGCTACATGTTGTGGACTTCCTATTTTGTTACAAGCGTCTATCATTTCTGGCACTGTTGGCTTTTCTTTTCCCAGGGCTTTGATCACCTTCTTACATTCGGCATTAGCATTATTTTCGATAATGTCCCGTATCATAATTGGACGGGCTATATCATCACCACACTGGCGTTCAGCAGCTTGAATTACACGATCCACAAATGTTGTGAATGGCTCAGAGGCTTCTTGGCTAATAAGGTTATAAGCTTTTTCAAAAGTTCCAGCAGGCTGAATTTGCAAGAAGGCTCGCCGTGCCATTTTTTTGATGTCATCTAATGCTACCCTAGGCAGGTTTATCTGATTTTCATTTCGGTCATCTGGAGGTTCACCTGTGAGCTTTGACAGGGTGAGAGCACGCAAATCTGGATCATTACTACGTCTATAATTGTCCAATACATTTCTGAGTAGTCTCTTCCATTTCAATTCCCATAGCATAAATTGCGAATCTGTAAGGGTAATGCTAGCAATATTTTTGCAGTCATTGGGTGTAAGAGTATGCTCTTCTAGTGTACTTTTCAGCAGTTGTTTAAAATATGGAGAGCAAATGCCACTGTCCTTTATCGCTTTTCGCAGTTCTTTTATCTCCTGGGGTGAAATAGCTGTCCATGTTCTTGGACCGCCCGCCTGCTGACTAAATAACACCGGCATTGCTAGGGGGTTTATGTTTTCTTCTTTGCAAATTTGTCTTTTGACTTCCAGCCAGTTTGTAAGTTGGCTATCATCATAACATTCTTGGGAATTTATGTGTAGTGGAGCTTCGAATTTTACAATCTCACTTTGAAGTGGTAAAGTCAGGGGATTAGCTGTTGCATGCATAGAATAGTTCACTGTCTCTCCTGTATTTATTAATGCAGATACTGTGTTAGAAATTCCCCCTTCCTTTTGTACCTTTTGTGTAGCCAGGTGTAGCGGCGGCCTTGTAGTTGTAGTGTCGGCTGACAGCAGCTGCGATAGGGGACGGTCAGGGGGCAGAACAGGATGCTGCACTTGCGGATAAGCCTCTGGGAGCTGCGGCACGGACGAGGGCAGGGAAGCAGGTTTCGGTTGTTCGCGGTTATAATGCGCGGGGGCATCTGACAGCGAAGCGGCAGTTCTTGGTGATATTACAGCCGGGTCTGGTAGAGGATCGGGGGAATACACAGGACCAGACGCTGGCGGGAGTAGCGCGGTGTTTTGTGACCGTGTGGAAACCTGTGGTTGACACTGCGTTTGTGTAAGTTCCGGTCCAGGGTCGGTGGTGGCGGCCCTCGTGGCAGGCAGAACCGGGACCTGCTGCGGCTCGGGACCGCGTGGCCAGAGAGAAACAGCAGAAGGAGCTGAGGGGGCCGGGGTGGACCGGGCAGCGGAGGCTGGGACGTCTGCGGGCCGCGGCGAAACGGGAGGCGGAGAAAAATGAAACAACGAGATGTTCGAGGCAGCAGTGGTCTGTGTCGGCTCAGGGGCCGAGGTGTGACCCGCTGCTGACGGCGGGGCTGACTCCGTGGTGACAGGAGGTAGTGGAAGAGTTAGGGAAGAGGCTGCAGTGTGGTTTTGTAGCGCAGATAGAATATAAGCGGTAGCCGCGATGACGGCCGCAGGGTGCAGCGGGGGAGGAGCGGGAGATTCTCCGGTGGGGAGGAGGGGTGGTGGAGTTGAGGCGACAGCACCGACGGGGGGAGGAGCCACGATGACATCGCTGGGCGGAGGCGCAAGGGCGGAGTCAAGGGGTGGGGTCGCACCGGTGACGGGAGCGGGAGGGGCGGGGTGCACCGCGAGGGCAGAGCCGGGGGTGGGCAGCGCGGGGGTTGTGACAGCGGAGACAGGGTTTCTTGAGGGAGCGGGGAGCTCGCCGCTTGCCACACTGGGGGCGGGAACAGTATCGGGAGGGGGAGGGGGAGCAGGGGCGGGGGCCGCAGGGTCCGCCGAGGGGGATGGGGTCACCGGAACAGATTGCGAAATCACGGGGGCTGGGGGGGGTGGGGAAGGGACGCGCGAAACTGCGGATGCTGGAGTCACTGAGTTTCGGGGGGCCGGAACGGGCCTGGCCACGTTTCGGGTCTCCGTGGCCAGGGACAAATGTGTAGTAGGGACCGGATCTGACGCGACAACCACTGATGGTTGTTGCTTATTATGAAAGAGTTCTACGAGAGTTCTACACGCTGGGACCAGCTGCGCGGCTGTCATATCGCGGTGTGAGATATTATTAAAGAGTTTAATACCGACCGTGTCCCAAAAATCTCTAGTAAATACAGCTGAACGGTCAGCGTTGGGGAAGTTAAGTAGAGTCCATTCTAAAAGATCTTTTAGCTCTTGTTTCGGTAAATTATTGGACTCAGAGCGTAATAAATGTTTTAGTCGCTTATAGAGGTCTCTGTCGTGAATAGAGTAAGATTGTCCCATGATTAAAACTTGTGCGCACTAACCTCAGTATCGGAGAAAACAGCGTATCCAATCCCAGCTTCTCGTGGGGGCTGGCCAGGCTCCCCTGCTGCGGCTCCAGACGCTGCTTTTCGGGTTCCTTCACCAAGCTCCGCTTCTAGCTGTTGCTTTGCAACACTGCAGCGAGCTCAGAACCCCTTTCCAGCACAGCACCAAGCGGTGCCAGGCACCTCGCTGTGCTCCACTCCCGGGCTGAGTCTCCCAGAGCTCCAAAAGACACCGATCCTCAGCGTCTCTGGACTCAGGAACTCCCCTTGCAACTTTAAAGAGCTTCGGCCCAACTCGCTGCTAAGCAGCGTGGTCCTTGCTCACGGTACTGGCTCGCCAATCTGTAGGAGACGCTTTCTGGGGACGGTCAGAGACACGGCAAAGACCTCTATAATCGAGTTAAGTGTTAGAAGTTTATTTCAGGGCGTGGGGTAGAGAGGTAGAGAGAGAGAGCAAGAGAGGGCAAGAGAGAGAGCGCAAGAGAGACGGAAAAAAAGAGCAAGCAAGAGAAAAAAGAGACCGAGCTCTTCTATACCACTACTTATATAACCTATACCTTTGAATATTCTATTCCTTTTCTAACCAATCTTTCTAAGTATACTAATATAGTAACATTTGTGTACAACCTATAGAAATCGCTATTTTTGCATATTTTTAGTTATCTCAGGGTCCTTCAGACCTTTCCTTATAAGGCTGGGATGAGGGGCCTCAGCTTGGTTTTATTGCAGGAAAGAATGTGTTCTGGCATACCAGCCCGGTTGGTTTCTTTGAATTATTCAAACCGTGCTATCATTTGTATTTCTTCCTTAGCCTTTCTGGCTACAAAGTCATATTTATAATTTCTTTCTAATTCTACCTTCCCAACAGCATCCTTTAATTTCTGAAAATTAAATTCATTTTGCTCAGTCTATTTCAACTTATCAGTGTTTAACCCTTCATACAGAAATTTTACTTTTTCACTAAATCCTTTTATTCATTGTCTGCAATATCTCAGGAGCCCCAAAAATTGTCTTATCTGTCTTTTTTGTTTTTGGGGCAGGGAGTGCAAGAATCCCTGCTACTCTCTCAGGGTCTAATTTCTTTTTCCCTTGAGATATCCAATGACCAAGGTATTTTACTTCGGGCTCTGTGAATTGCAATTTGGATTTAGATACTTTTAACCCCTTCCGTCTCAAGAAATTCAGTAAAGAAATCGTGCTTTTCTTCACCTTTTCTTCCGTCGTTCCGGCAATTAACAAGTCATCTACATATTGTAACAATTTTGTCCCCTCCTCTGGAATGAATTGGGTGAGTAGTTGTTCCAGAGCCTGTCTGAACAGATTTGGGGATTCTACAAACCCCTGCGGGAGGACCGTCCACCTCAGCTGTTGCTTTCGGTTTGTGTCCGGGTCCTCCCACTGAAAGGCGAAGAAATTTCTACTCTTTTCATCTAGAGGGCAAGTCCAAAAGCATCTTTTAAATCGATTACACTATACCATACATCTTTAGGTGAGAGCCTGTTCAGTAAAGTGTAAGGACTGGCCACCACCAGGAATCTGGTTCGGGTTCTAACATTTACAGCTCTGAGGTCCTGAACCAATCGTAAACTGCTATCTGTTTTTCTTACAGCCAGGATGGGGGTGTTATGCTGAGACATACAGGGTTTCAGGGTACCCCTTTAAGGAGGTCGGCAATTACTTGTTTTAATCCCCTTCTCCCTTCCATCGGGATGGGGTATTGCTTGATCCTTATAGGGTCTTCAGGGTCCTCGATTTCTATTTTAATAGGCTTGATATCTAATTTCTCTATTTCTCCTTTTGAGTGCCACACTCTAGGGTTAATTTCTTCTTCGTCTTTGGGAGTCAGTTTGAATATTTTTACTACTAATTCAGAGTTTTTAACAACGATATTAATTCTTAATGCAACAATCATATCTCTTCTTAATGAATTATAATCTGCTTTTTCTACAAGCAATAAATTTCTTAAACAAATTTTATTTTCCGATTCTATTTCTACATTCTCTATTACAGATACTTTGAAAGGATCCCCCTTGATTCTAACTACAAAAACTTTTTCCTTGCTTGTCACACACCCCTCTGGCAATTTCTGCAGAGTACCTCTCTCTGTTCTAGTGTCCACTAAAAAGCTTACTTCCTGCCATTGGGGACTCACTTTTAATTTTATCAAGGGCTCCTTGGATGTTCTTGTCTCCAAATTAAAGAGCCTCTGACAGCCCTAATCTTCTTGAAAAATCTTTTCATTTTTTTTTTTTTTATTCTTTGCCTGCAATCCTGCTGAATGTGTCTTACTTTCTTACAGTAGTAACATTCGGGGACCTCTCTCCGTGGGGTAGGGGCTGCCTTGTGAGTGCTTTTCTGTTTTCTAGGTAGTGTTTTAAACTTACCTTGTGTTTGTTCTTGGTTTTGGACTTCTTTGACCGCAGCTACCAAAACCTTAGCTTACAGTCTCTGTTTTTCATCCTCCCTTCTCATATATACTTTTTGAGCTTCCCTCAGAAGCTCTTGGAGGTTTTTATCTTGTTACCTGTCAATATTTTCTAATTTCCTCCTAATGTTTTCCCAGGATTTGGCAACAAATTGTGTTTTTAGTAAGACTTCCCCCACGGGAGAGTTCGGGTCAGTTCCAGAGTAGATCTGAAAACTTCGCCGCAACCTCTCTACCCATTCCGTGGGCGATTCCTCCTTCCCTTGGCATTCCCCGAACACTTTACTAATGTTTTGACCTCGGGGAACTGCCTCTCTTATTCCCTGAACAATCATGTTTCTTAAATCCACCATGCTCTGCCTGCCCTCCTCCCTGGGCATTCCAGCTCGGGCTCACGCTAGGCCATTTCTGGTCACCTGGTGTCCCCTGTGGACTGCGTCGGTCCCGGTCTCTGATACCGGCTTGTTTAATCATTTCTCTTTCCTCTTGATTAAACAGGCGATCTCAGGATGGCCATAAGATCATCGTATGTGTAAATACTACTTCCTAAAAAGTTATCCAGCTTTTCAGCCACACCAAAGGATCGTCTAACAATCGCCCCATCTCCTTTTTAAACGCTAGCACATCCCCGGAGTTAAGAGGAACATTCACAAATCCAATCACTCCCGGGGCTGTCGGTACTTCCCTGAGAGGGAACGACCGGTGCTCATTCTCACTACTCTCTCCCCCCTCCTCGCCCATCATTTTTGCTTTCAAACGAGTTCTACTTGCAGGAGGGGAACTGAGGTTTGTGGGGGTTTTCTCTTTTGTTGATTGTGGGAACTCCCCTGCCACCCGGTTACCGGTAGGGACCCCTTCAGTTAAGTGTGAGGGTCCCGGCTGTGGCGGCCGGACCGGCAAGGACGGATAGAGCTGTCCCCAGCCTTGTGCCGGAGAAACCTCTGAGGAGACTCCTGTGGCTGCAGTGTTTGCAGGCTGGGAAAGGGGAAGGGCTGCCGGCATTGCTGCCAGCACTGAGTCTCCCGCTTGAGACAGATGCATCTCAGTGGGTTGGTCTCGGGGGCCCGAAGGTGCTGAAGGCACCACTTGATCTGGGGACGACGGCCCAGCCAGTCCATGGTACGGGGGAGGTAAGTGGTCAAGGGGTTCCTAGGATTCAGTTTTCGACTCACGTTTTTGTTTTTGTTTCATTGGGAACAGCCCTACCCTGGCGTTTAACCAGAGCTTAGCATATTCTCTCTCCTCGGGGTCCGAGGGGTCCTTGTTCTCCACATAGGAGAACAACTTATTACAGGTCTATTTTTTCAGATGTGCCTAACACTGGCTAAGTAAGGTGACTTCTCAACTCCTGTCTTCTCTAAACTTCTATACAATAATGTATTAATTTTTCTTTTGATTTCCCTTTCTTCAGGGGACAATCTTCCCAGTGTTTTAACATTTACTTTAAGGGACTTTCCAGCGGGATGTTTGGTGTCTCTCTTCTGGATTGGAGGGATTTTTCCCTGTGCTCTTTCTTTGTAGCTTACTTTTTCTCTGCTCTATACTTCGCAAATATATTCGTTACACGTCCACCTTTCAAATGTGCTCAACACAGGCTAAGTGAGGTGGTTTCTTAGTTCTTGCCCTCCCCAGACCTCGGCACAATACCAGATCATTTTTGCTTTAGATTTCTTTTTTTGCTCAGGGCAATTTTCCCAATATTTTAACATCCATCCCAAGGGACTTTCCGGTGGGATGTCTAGTGATCCCTTCTCTCTCTCAGAGGGACCCTTTTCATTACTCTTTTTCTGCATCTTACTTTTTCTTTGTCCCATATTGAAAAATATCTTACCTTTCTTGCGTTGTGTTTGTTCCGCCTTTACCAGATGAATCAAAGTCTTTGCTAATACTCACCTCGCAGTTAGCTGTACTGGAGTCTCTTGTATTCAGCACTTCGATTCTCTCTTGGACCTTTGCCTAGGTCCGTTGACTGAAAGGGTTTACTAATTCCCGAGCTCGACAGGACGTCCTCTTCCCCTTTCAGCCTCCTGTGATCGGTCCCCCAGGACCTCCTTCGTCCCAGGTTTTTACAATCGTGTAAAGAGAGACCTTTCTCACCCCGAATCGCTTCCTTCTCGGCCGGCCAATTCCCTCGCGGGAGGATGGAACCGCGACCTTGAAGTCCGCACTCGCTTCGTGATCAGATCACGTCTCACACAATCGCCCAATCATCAGCTCAACCTCACAATACTTACAGCTATTTTCCTGCGAGGGTGTCTTCGTGCACAGATGACTTTTTACGAGCTACCAAGCCGCGGCTTTCTCGAAGGCTCCTTGCCTTCCCGAGCTCTCTGGATCCTTTTTCCTTTTTATTGTGGTTTTTACCTTAGCCTAAATTTGGTTCGGATGTCGGAATGAGCTGCGGAGAGTCTCGACTCACCAGGCCGCTAAAATCAGCGGGGGTACCCGTCCTGGGTAGCGAGATTCTCCTGCAATTTCTCCGATCCGAGTCACGGCACCAATCTGTTATAAATGCAAAGGCAATTTCGGGTTATATAAAAGAGAAAATTTATTATCAAACAATAATAAATTCGAACAAAGAGAAAAAAAAACCACAATAAAATAAGCAGCGCAGCGCTGGGTGGACAGGGTCTATACGCAAGGTATAGATGCTCCCAAATCCATGCCTGAGAGTCCTTTGGCCTGGGTTTTTATAGGAAGTTTGTGTCCCGAGGCCAAATTCCAAGCAGGCACCCTTTGCTAAGAGGTTCTTGATTGTTCGAAGAATAGATTTCTTGGCACTGGAGAATAGAGTCAATAGACGTTGGGCAGAGGCTCCTCATATGTAAAGAGGTCCAGGATGTCTTTTTGATATCATTTTGGTCCGGGCCATTAGGGTGGAGTGGTGGCACCCATCCTGGAGCCGATGGCTATCTCGGCTGGCTCTTCTTCTTTTGTCTAGTTTCTCCATTTCTCCAGCACAGGTGGTCAGGGCGGAGATGCTCGGGCTCGGCGATATCTCGTCCGGGCCCGTTCCTTTGTTTGTTCGATGGCCCGTGTCCTGCCCATTCTTTCGGGGCTGATGTGCCTGCTTGCGATTGTTATCTGGGTGTTTGGCTGCAATCTGTTGCTTTGGAAGAGAAATCCTGCCTTGACTTGGAGGAGGATTTCTCATTCTATATTTTCATCATTTATAATTACATATACTTTATTTAAACTTTTTCTTTCGAATTTTTATTCATTTAATTCTTTATTACACTATTGTCCAGCCTAAACCTGCCCTGGTGCAGCTTAAAGCTGTGTCTCCTTGTCCTGCCCTCCAGCAAATCCACACTTGCAGCCAGCTTGGTGTCATCTGCAATTTGTGAGTGCTGGACTCGACCCCCTCAGCCAGACCCTCAGTGAAGATATTAACCAGGCCTGGGCCCAGCACAGATCCCTGGGGACACCACCAGGGACTGGACACCAGCTGGATGCAGCACCATCCCCACCACTCTCTGGGCCCGGCCTCCAGCCAGTTCTGCAGCCAGCAAAGAGTGCTCCTGTCCAAGCCGTGGGCTGCAGCTTTTCCAGGGAATGCTGCGGCTCTCCGTGTCCAAGGCCTTGCTCAAGTCCAGCTTGACACATCCAGAGCCTTTCCCGCACCCACCAGGCGGGTCAGCTGGTTATAAAAGGAGATCAGGTTGGTCAGGCAGGACCTGTCCCTCCTAAAGCCACGCTGGCTGGGTCTGAGCCCTGGGCCATCCTGGAGGTGCCGTGTGATGGCACTCAAGGGGGTCTGTTCCAAAACCTCACCATGCACCGAGCTCAGGCTGACAGGCCTGCAGTTCCCCAGAGCCTCCTGCCAGCCCTTCTTGGGGATGGGCTCACACTGGCACCTCCAGTCCTCTGGGACCTCCCCAGTGAGCCAGGACTGATGAGGAGAAATGATGGAGAGCAGCTTGGGGAGCTCATCCACCAGCTCCCTCATCCCCCTAGCATGGATCCCATCCGATCCCATCCACCTGTGAGCATCTGAGTGGCTCAGCAGGTCTCTGACTGCTTCCTCCTGGATTACAGGGGGCTGTTCTGCTCCCTGTCCCCATCTACCAGCTCAGGAGAACACTTGTCCTGAGGAAAACCTGTCTTACTGTTGAAAATTGAGGCAAAGAAGGTGTTGAGTACCTCAGCCTTTTCCTCATCTTTAGTAACCATATCCACCCCAATAAGGAATGAAGATTTCTTTCTTGAAGTATGTCAGTTCTTCCTGGACCCCTTTGTTTAAGGACTCCTACCCTTAAAAAAATCTGTACCTGATTCATTAGCAACCAAAGAACCATCCTGAATAGGCCATAATTTGCCCTCTGGAAGTCCAGTGTAGGAGTTTTGTTGATGCTCCTCCTTCTTTCACAGAATATTTCAAAACTCGATGATTTCATGGTCACTGCACCCCAGGCAGCCTCCAACCCCCACATCCCCCAGCAGCTCTTCTCTGTCTGTGAACAGCAGGAGATACAGCTTTCCTTGGCAGTGGCAAGAGAAGGAAACCTCCCCAAAGTGCGGCTTGGCAGGTTCAGCCTGGAGGGGAGGAGAAAGAAAAGTCCCTGCCAGGGTAGAATTTTGGTGCAGGAGGTGTCCCAGCATGAGACTGGACCATGCCATGGCTGAGTGTGCCAGGAGCCGGCAGTCAGTGGGGCCCAGGGATGCTCCAGGGGACTTGGAGTTTTGCGTCTGACTCCTTAAGCAGCTTCTTCAACCTTCTCTCAGTGCCTGAGGGTCCTGGACTCAGCTCCAAATCCACCCTGGGGTTCATTAAAATACAGAAAGCCTTGGGGGCTCTTTCTCTTCCTTCCACTGTCTTCAAGTCCAAGGCTTGTGCAGCTGCTTGGAGTCAGTTTGGAGTTCTGTTAAGGAGGAAGATTTGAAAATCCACCATGTTTTTTATTTTATTTAAATCAAGGGTAAATTCTAGTTGAGAGAAGAGGTGACAGAAGCATTCCCCAAGTGATCTTGATGCTGAATGTCTCCTGAGGTGGTCTGGTCATGGAGAAGAATGAGCCCCTTGTGGGCTGCCCCTGTTTGGACAACCTGCTCCTCACCCCGAGCCTCAGCATGTCTGACATCACCCACCTGGGACTGACATCCCAAAACATCGAAAACATTTATCAATTTTTCTTTATAATTAAAATCTAATAGATAAATAAAAATAAAATTTTAATTTTTATAATAATATTAGTCTATCTTTTTATAAACTAATTTTAATATTTATATAAAATAATTGATACATTTTTAGCAACTAAAAACATTACTGGTCTTTGGTTTTAAGTACCACAATTCCCTTCATTAATTAACTGACCACTATTTCTCCCTCTTTATGCAAATTATGCCTATTTTTAGTTCGTTAATCATCTTTTTTATCATTTTCTCAGACAGGGGAGAACTGTCTGAGAAAACAGGGAGGAAAATCAGGGAACACAAAAGGGGCCTCTTTGTGGTCCACGGAGACTTTTCCGGGTAACATTTGAGGCAGTTTTGGGTCTGGGAAGGGAATTTAGAGAGAACTTGGGTGTCTGGAGGACACTTGGGGGAGCCGGGTGGGCACTTGGAGGGGCACTTAGGGATTCTGTGGGACAATTCGGGGTCTGGGGGAGCATTTGAGGGTCTAGGGGGGCACTTGGAGGTCAGGGAGGGGAATCTGGGGGCCCTTCGGGGTCCGGATGGACACTTGGGGGGCTATAACAGGGAATCTATGGGCCGCGGGGGATGATGGGAGTTGTAGGCGCCGGTATAATAGGGTTTAATGGGCCCGCGGAGCATGACGGGATTTGTAAGCACAGCTCCAATGGGTTCCGATGAGGCGTGGGGCATGACGGGAGATGAAGTCCCGGCTGGAATAGCGCTCTATGGGCGCCGCGGAGCATGATGGGAGCTGTAGTCCCGGAAGTGGCTCGGAAGGCGGGTTTGGCGGTGCGGGAAGGCACTTGGGAAACATTTTTGCATCCGAGCTGTGGCTGCAGGTCCTCGGGGCGAATGTATACGGCTCGGGAGCACTTGGGGGAACCTGGGGAGCTCTAACCGGGCTCTTTAGGGCGTGGGGCACGGCAGGAGGTTTTGGCGTGGAACTGTGTTCTGGGATGATGGGAGATGAATTCCCAGCAGTGGCTGGAAGAGGCGTCTGTGGAGTCAGGAGCATTCAGGGATCCAGGGACGCTTTGGGGGGTCCCAAACAGTCACTGAGGGGGCACTCGGGGATCCTGAAGAGTTTGGGGGAGACTTATGGGACATATGGGGGTGATACTGGTGTTCTGGGGAGCACAGGGCAGTCCATCCCAGTTCCTTCCAGCTCTCAACCACTCCCAGTCAGCCTCAGCGTAGCTGGACTCCCTGCCAGTATGATCTCAGTCACCTCCTGCATGATTCCAGTTCATCCCAGTATAAGTCCTGTTGCTTCCAGTTACCCCCAGCATGCACCCAGTCACTCCCAGTTCCTGCCTGTTGCTCCTGGCATGACCCCAGTTGCTCACAGGTGCTCCCAGTCAGCCTCAGCATGATCCCAGTCACTGCCATTATATCCCATTTGCCCCCAACCTGGTTTCAATTGCTTCCTGCAGTTTCCTACTCACTGCCAGTATGATCCCAGTTTCCCTCAGTGTGATTGCAGTCTCTCCTGGCATGGGCCCAGCTGCTCCCGGTATGATCCCAGTATGATGTCAGTACACAGCCAGTGCAATCTCAGCCACGGCCAGGATGATCCCAGTACAAACCAGTCCCTGCCAGTGCTGCCACTCCTGGAATCCCCCAGCCCTCTCTGTGTTCCCCCCTCCCACATCTCCCCAGAGGAGCCCCAAGGGCTGGCAGTCCCCAGCCAGGGTCCCCAGCCAGCCCCAGGTTGGATCTGCAGCCCCCAGTTTTCCCAGTTTCCCTCTCCTTTTCCCCGGGCCGGGTTCCCCCCGTCCCCAGCGGGTGGGAGCAGCGGAGAGCCCCGCGCTGCCCATCCCGACCTGTCCCGGCTCCATCCCCGCTCCTGCCGTGGGCTGTGAGGGGTTTGGGAACGGGGCACCGAGGGTGTCACTGCTCCTGGGGGAGGAGGCGGAGGAGGGATGGAAGAGGAGGGATGAAGAAAGAAAATGAGAAAGAATGGAAGCAGGAGAAGGAGCTGATGTTAGGGAGGAGAAAGAAAAGGGATGGAAGGGGAGGAGAGGGAGGAAGATGTTGTAAATACTCCACGAACCCCTTCATTCTTGTCGCCCATGGGGATGTGTCCGCCCTTCACAGAACACGGGCGGGAAGGGGTCTCAAAATATATACAACAGGGACCTAAAATATTTTAGGTAAAGAAGGCTCAGACTTACGAGACGTGTTCCTGGGTTTATTCATGTGGATCACCCAGGGCAAGGAAGAGGCTGAGATTCCTTGGGTGCTATCTCTTAAACTTGGGGGAGGGGTGGTGAGGGGGTACAGGGGGGTTACAGCCAATGGGATAGGGAAAAGAAAAGGGAGGTTAGGTAGGGACTGACCTTATACAACACCAAGGGTGAGTTCTTCCCCTGAGACAGACCATAATTGTTTAAATGAACTTCAACAGGAAGAGGAGGGACAAAAGAGGATCAGGGAAAGGAGAAGGAACCAAGAGGTCAAGAACTCCCGGAATTCACAGTCCCCCACTAGTGGGATCATCACCCCCCATCCCACAGGTGACTGGGGAGGGGGAACTCAGCCCAGATATTGTGGGAGGTTCCTGGGTTGGGTTTTTGGGGAGGGGATATTTGTGACTTAAGGACTGCAAAGCTGAGCGGAAAATGCCCCTTGGGGGGATGCTGGGGGGTCCCAGCATCCCTAAGTGGGGAGATGGAAATGGGGGGAACTTTTTGGATTCCTGGCACTCCCAGCAGCCTGAGGAGGGATGGGATCGAGTAGACGGAGGACCCCCCAGTACAAGCATGACTCCCAGCAGCTGGGACAGGAGGGAACCCCTGAACACCAAAGGGGAGATACCAGAGATGGAGAACTCCTGAGAGGCATTTTTAGGGCTGAACCTTGATGTTTTGGAAGTTTTTATGGATAACTTGTGATTTCTAGAGATGGACTTGGGCAGGAGGAACCCCCTAATCCAATGTGCTCATGAATTGTATTTTTCCCCAAACCAGGATTTCCCATTCCCAAACCTTAACTGGATGGAGGAGGAGGCTGTGAGGAAGAGGAAGATGCCCTGGGACAGCCAGGCAGGTGAGGAGGAAGTCAGTGCCCCTTTCCCCCTCACTCCTGCTCCATCTCCCAGCCCAGCCTGGCCCCCGGCTGCAGGACAACCCCGCTGCCAACGCCGTCCTGCCAGGGACGCACTGGGGGGATCTCCTTCCCCTTCCCTCTGGCACGGAGGCAAATCCCATCCTCTCCTTGTCCTTCCTCCCCCAGACAAGGAGCTGAGGATGGAGACCAGGGAGGACAAATCCCCACGGCAGAACCTCATGGAAGCGGCCATTTTGAGCAGCTCCAGGGCACAAGTATCTAATGGGGTAGAAAAACCCTGGAGATCCCACAGGAAGAGGGGCTCCAAACCCAGTCCAGGGTACTCTGAAGAGGAAAGACCCACCCTGTGTTGGGAAGGCGGCCGGAGATGCAGCTGGGGCTCTGAGCTGGTGGTCCATGAGCAGCTTCAGGATGGGGAGAAGCCCTACAAGTGCTTGGAGTGTGGGAAGAGCTTCAGCCAGAGCAACAGCCTGATCTGCCACCAGATGATCCACAGTGGGGAATGGGCCTGTGAGTGTTGGGAATGTAGGAAAGGCTTCAGCTGCAACTCCCACCTTGTCACCCACGTAAGAGATGGTCCGAAGAGTCCCTCATCTGTCTCACAACTGTCTCAAGGACAGAGACTGAGACCCTGAATATCACAAGGGACTTGCTTTGGGGGTTTGGGCCTAGCTGAGGTGGATGTTTGCTAAGTGATTGTTTGCAGGTGGTTGCACAGTACACTGCTCTCGTTCCTGCTGGTGAGCAGAGGCTTGTGCATGGTAACCTGCACAACGGGATCTCCATGACTCACGGCTCTCGTTCCTGCTGGTGAGCAGAGGCTTGCAAGACATGGATCGCTCCGTACCCTACACCTGCCCCCTGCGCAATGGAATTCATCACAATGATCATCAGTTGTTGGGGAGGGTGAAACAGGGAACCCTTATGAATGTGATTGTTTGGCAGAAGATTCTAAAATATGAAGGCTAGAATCGAAGTAGCAAGGAAAGTCTGCTTTGAGTCATAGGATACTGAGTACTGGTTAACCAAAGAACAATAGCCTAGCCAGCTAGAGAAGAATCCCTGTTGATAAAACAATGTCCTTCTGCTGATAGAAAGTCCAAAGGTCAAGAAGCAAGGAAAGAACTTGTAAAGCTTTGTAGAATTTAAAATGCAACACTGTATGTTAATATAGGGAAGCTCATAGGCTGTATGTAAATTCTTTACTGGGTGTGTCTCATAGTGATTGGTTACTGGGAATTAGAATATTCATTATAGAAAAAGATATATTGGATTGTAACAAGAACTTTGCTCTCTTAACTATTCTCTCCTACCTCTGAACCCCTCTCCCTCACCTCTTACCCCTTTACCCCTCTCCCCCACTCTTAACTCTCAGCCCCCTCTCCCTGCTCCTACCCCTCTCACTAGTCTTTCCTGCTCTCTCCCTCTGGTTTTTCCCTCTTTCCCTCTGTTGCTCTTACTCCCTCCCTCCCCTTTCCCTCTGTTGCTCTCTTACTCCCTCCCTCCCCTTTTCCAACCTCCCCTGCTCTGCCCGCTCTCTCCCTCCTCCTCCTGACCACATGGACGCCGAGGCTGGTGGCGGACACGGGTCTCCCCTCTTTTTACCCTTATAATAAATTGCTTATACTTGAGCAGCTTGACCCTGGAGAAGTCTCACCGCAAGCGAGTGTTTTTACACAACAATAATCAGTCTCCTCTGGTTTTGGCCCTGCGCCCCTCGCTTTGCAAAAGACTATAAAATCACACCCCAAACTGACCTTCCTTTGAGATCTCCCCAATGGACAGAAGACTGCATCGTTGGACGGCTGAGTGGACTTTGACGTTGGTAGCTATAATCCCCTTACTCTCTTTTCCTTAGGCTTTGCTTTCTCCTCTTTTCCCTCTATTGCATATTAGTGCTGATGAGCACTCAATAAAGTGTGTTTTGCTGTTTAAGTCCTTGGTTTGCTGATAATCTTTTGTACTCTAAGACCGGCTAAAAGAACCACATCACGAATCCCACCTTGCGGATTGTGACATGCATTGCACTGAGGGAAGAATGTTGTGTATATGCAGATCACACAGGAATAGTGAGGGACACCACGGCCAAATTACGAGAAGGATTAGAAAAGCAGAAAAGAGAACGGGAAGCACAGCAGAATCGGTTTACATCATGGTTTGACCATTCACTGTGGCTGGCCACTCATATCTACCTTAGCAGGACCGGTCATAATGATTGTGGTAGCATTGATTTTTGGACCCTGTATATTGAATAAGCTTGTGTCATTTGTTAAAAGTCGCCTAGAGAAAGTTAGCATCATGTTGATAGAATGCCAGCAATTGCTTTAAAAATGTTCTTGTTTGAAATTCCCTTTAGCTATTCCCAGTTACACCCCGGTTATCTCTTGCTTAACATACCTTATGCTTTTAATATGAGTTTGTAATTGTTATAAAGAATAGAATAAAAATAGGATGCTTTTAGTATGTTAAGATTGTTATCTGGTTAAGATTGTTATGATGTTAAGATTATTAAGATGTTAAGAACGTTAAGACTGTTATGTCTTAGCCAAGGTAATTGTGCATAGGGAGGGGGGAAATGTAGTTAGTTACGGTCTGGCAGTCGGAAGATATCACGCTGTACGGGAAGATAGGGCCCCTCTCCTGATAGCCAGCAGAGTTTAGTTTATGATGTAAGCAGACGGAAGTGATGTAATGGACACATACTATAGAATGATGTATCTTTTACCAATAAATGCCATTTGCCATCCACCACATTGGAGTCTGCGAGCACATGGACCGAGCGACCTGGGGTTGGTCACGGTGCCGTTCCTGAACCAGGTCACCACGCCACCGAAGGCAACACCTCAGCCATGGGGGAAGGTGCTTGGCCAAGGGAAAAGGAGGCTCCCTGGGTGCCCTGCTCCCCTCTCCCTGAGGCGCTGAGAGCTCTGCAGCCCCTCCTGCCATCCCACCTGCCCAGGCCAGCACAACAGCCCTGGCCTTGGGGCCCTCAAGAGCTGCTCCTGCTCCAGGTCCAGGGACCATCCCAAAGCTGGGGCAGCCAGGAATCTGTGTCCAATCCTGTTCATTTCTGTTGTAATGGTGAGGGATCCTCAGCCACTTGGAGGTTGTTGATCAATTTTACTATTCCAGAGGCCACCTCTTTCTTGGGCTCATGGAATCAAGAGGCCCCTGTGACACTGCAGGGCCTTGTGGAACCATGCAGAGCATTGCAACAGAGCAGGACCTCGTGTCATGAGGCCCATGCCACTGGGACACTGCAGGGCCCCATGGAACCAAGGGGCCAGTGTTGCACCTCAGGGACTCATGGAATGAAGGAAACATGTTTGACACCATGGTGCCCAAGAGGCCCAGTGGTGACAGTGTGGAACCAAGGAGAGCATTGCTGCACTGTGAGACCTCATGGAACCAAGGATCTACTGTGACACTGTGGGGCCTTGGGGGACCAAGGCGCCATTGTGACACTGCGGGGCCCAAGGATCCATGGGACTTTGTGACACCAAGGGGTCCCATGGAACCAAAGGGACATTGTGACCCTGGGAGGCCTCATGGAATCATGGAGACCATTGGGACACTCCAGGGCCCCATAGAACCGTGGTGACACCAAGTTGGTGTGCTGGGAGTGTTGATGTGCTGCAGGGTAGGAGGGCTCTGCACAGGGACCTGGACAGGCTGGATCCAGGGGCCAAACCCAACAAGGTGAGGTTTAACAAGTCCAAGTGCCGGGTCCTGCACTTTGGCCCCAATGACCCCTGCAGTGCTCCAGGCTGGGGACAGAGTGGCTGGACAGCAGCCAGGCAGAAAGGGAGCTGGGGCACTGATGGACAGCAGGCTGGACATGAGCCAGCAGTGTGCCCAGGTGGCCAAGGAGGCCCCTGGCCTGGATCAGGAATGGTGTGGCCAGCAGGAGCAGAGCTTCAGTGCCACCCCTGACTTGTCCCCAGCTCTACACACAGACATTGCTGCTGCAGCTCCAGAGAAGGGAACAAAAGGCAGATCTCTGGAGAAAACTTTGCTGGGAGACCCTTTAGTTCATTTAAAGCCACCAAGAGCTCAGCCCCTCATTGACACAGTCTGTGGCCACAGGGAAGGTGGAGAGAAACAAAATGAGAAATGGCACAAACAATGACATTTATTTGTGGACAAGATTTAAACGTAAAACAAAGAAAAAGAATCTCCAAAACGAAAACAAGAACTATCAAAGATGACTTTTATTACAAGTGATTTGCAGAAACTGGCCAGCAGTTTAATGTTTCTGAAATTGTCCAGTCATCAGTGTCCACACTGCAGCCTTGAGCTCCTGGTTCCTCAGGCTGTAGATGAGGGGGTTCAGGGCTGGAGGCACCACTGAGTACAGAACTGACAGTGCCAGATCCAGGGATGGGGAGGAGATGGAGGGAGGCTTCAGGTTGGCAAATGTGCCAGTGCTGACAAACAGGGAGAGCACGGCCAGGTGAGGGAGGCAGGTGGAAAAGGCTTTGTGCCGTCCCTGCTCAGAGGGGATCCTCAGCACAGCCCTGAAGATCTGCACATAGGAGAAAACAATGAAGACAAAACAGCCAAGTGCTAAACAGACACTGACTGCAATGAGCCCAAGTTCTCTAGTATAGAAATTTGAGCAGGAGAGCTTTAAGATCTGTGGAATTTCACAGAAGAACTGGTCTAGGGAATTGCCATGGCACAGGGGGAGGGAAAATGTACTGGCTGTGTGCATGAGAGCACTGAGAAAGGCAGTGGCCCAGGCAGCTGCTGCCATGTGGGCACAAGCTCTGCCGCCCAGGAGGGTCTCGTAGTGCAGGGGTTTGCAGATGGACACGTAGCGGTCGTAGCACATGATGGTCAGGAGATAAAACTCTGCTGAGATGAAGAACAGAAAGATAAAAAGCTGTGCAGCACATCCTGTGTAGGAGATTTCTCTGGTGTCCCAGAGGGAATTGTGCATGGCTTTGGGCACAGTGGTGCAGATGGAGCCCAGGTCAGTGAGAGCCAAGTTGAGCAGGAAGAAGAACATGGGGCTGTGCAGGTGGTGGCTGCAGGCTACGGCGCTGATGATGAGGCCGTTGCCCAGGAGGGCAGCCAGGGAGATGCCCAGGAAGAGGCAGAAGTGCAGGAGCTGCAGCTGCCGCGTGTCTGCCAGTGCCAGCAGCAGGAAGTGGCTGATGGAGCTGCTGTTGGACATTTGCTGTGGCTGCACATGGGGACCTGTTCATGGAAAAAGAACAGTGACAAGTCAGGAGAGGCTGGGACTCTCCTTTGTTCCTGCTCTGGGAAAACCTTCACCCAGGTCCCTGCCTGAGCTCCAGCTGTGCTGAGTATGCCAGGAGCAGCCAGGCCTGCGCCTGGGGGCTCTCCAGGAGCCATCCCTGCCCTGCTGCCCTGGGTTTGTGGCCATGTGGCAGAGGGACAAGGCTGGAAATTCAGGATTTGTCAGGGGAATCACTCCTAAAGCTGAAGGGCTTGGTACCACCTGCACACACAGTTCTAAAGTATGGCAGGAGATGGTTTTAGGAATTGTTCTCCTGCCCACACATCATTCCTGGTTCTCTGAGGTCAGAAATCCCCAGCATTTCTGCTGCACTCAGAGCTTGCCACTGAGAGATGTGAGAGGCAAAGGATTCCCTGTGGCTTAGGGAAGGTGAGGGGCTGGATGGGCTTGTTCCCAACTGCCCTGGGTTTGCACCTTTGGCTGGAATCAGAGCACAGTCACACTCCTGTGTCACCCTGGCATAAACCAGACCCTGCCCAGGGCAGAGGGATCCCTGAATGTCTCACCCTCTCTAAAGGTCTCTGGGCAAGGTCTCAGCACCCCCCTCTGCCAAGGACACTCACGGCTCCCTTGGCAAAGCCAACAGCATTTCCTCAGCTGTGACATCTCTGCCCTTCCCCGTGGGACATTCAGGGAAGTCCAAGAGGCTCTGGCACAGATTTGCAGCCAGGAGGGCAGCTCAGAGCTTGGAAGGACACAGCAAGGAGATGCCCAGGTGTGCCCATGATGGGATCTCAGGGAGGCAGCTCAGCTCATTCCCCTTTCCCATGGACTGCTTTGCCCACAGCCCCACAGGTCACAGGGAAGCTGGGACACCCCATTCCCATGGACACACCTGCCTGGCAGCAATCCCAAGGGCAGGGCCTGACTCAGCTGCTGCAGATGCCAGAGCCTCCCTGAGAGCCCCAGGTAACAATGACAATATCAGAGCAGTGCATTTAGGCCATTTAGGAGGCTCCCAGCAGAGAGACTGAGCACCCAAAGTTACAATTCTGGCATCTCTGTAAATGTTCCAACATTACTTTGCTGATCCTGGTGTGTCCCTTTCAACTCAGAATGTTCTGTGATTCTGGGATTACAATTCCTCTTCTGCTTCTCTCATCACCCTGTTGTCTATAATCAAAAGAGAAAAAACCCACAAACTTTTAACAGTGTTAGAACAGTAAAGTAAAAATCAGTTTTTTTGGAAGCTTCCAGGTGTCCCAGTGGGGATGTGGCATACCCAGCCACTTATTTCAACAATTTATGAAGGTTGATTAATTAGGATATTTAACAGAAACATTCAATAGGAGATTCATTGCCCCAGTTACACGCCCCTGAGTCAACCCATTGGAGTTGGTCCAAGGGTTTCTTTGCCCCACTTTTTGTTATGACTGCTCACATTCCAGTTAAAAAGCAAAATGTTCTTCTTGTAGCTCCTCTTTCTGATGATAAGACTATATAGTATTTCAGAAATCTATTTAGAAAGTCACTTTATTGTTCTAAAATCTAAGAGAAAGGTTAGGAAATGTACTAGAGCTAAATCAGGATAACAGTTATAGAAGTATATAATAGCAGTTTAATAGAGTTACTTAAGGATTATGATTTTATAAACTATATAATAATAGTTTACAAATCTAAAAATATATTTAAAATATATAAAAAGTAAAAATCCTTTTGTCATCATTGCAACTTTCCCACCCTGCTTAAAGAAAGAAATTGAAAACACTCAGGAAATCTCCTAATCTTTACAGCAATCCCTGTCTCACCTTCCTTTGGGAAGTGTCCTCTGGAGCTCTGCCCAGGCAGGACTGGAGCTGGGAGCAGCCCTGCCCCACACAGCCCCTCTCAGCAGCAGCCCCTGCCCTGCTCAGGGTGGCTCCTTCCCCCCACAGCTTCTCCCCAGCGCTGGGAGCAGCTCCCGGGGCCGGCTGAGAGCTGTCCCTGGCAGGCAGCAGAGTCCCTGCCCCAGCACAGCGCCCTGGGCTGCAGGACCCTGCTCTGCAGGACAGCCCTGGGCACCCCTGGCTGCTCTGCACAAGGGACAGGCAGAGAATGTACTCACAGAGTCTGTAGGCACTGGCATGTTCCAGCTTCAGGAGATGGCTCCAGGAGCTGCATCTGCATTGTCCTGCAGCCAGAGGCTTCCTGTGTCAAGGGCTGGCAGGGATTCTGCCCCAGGCACTTCTCAGCACCTTCCCAGCCCTGACTGATTGAAGCTCTCTGTGCCTCTGGGCTGTGCCCGGGGTGGCTGCAGGCAGTGCCCCAGCCCTGCTGGGCTGGCAGAAGAGCTGCTCAGCAAGAGAAATGTGCTTTTGAAGCTCTTCTTGGTTTCCAGGAGCTGCCTCTGTGCCAGGAGCCCGGCCCAGCTCAGCAGCACAGACACAGCAGCAGGACTTTAATGAGCCTCTTGGGGCTTTGTGCTGAGGCCCTGAACATCAGTCCCTGACAGGGAGGGGAAGAAACCTCTCAAGAACTCCAAGTCAGAATGGAACTCCAAAGTTTCTTTTCCTTTTAATGGGTCCCACTGAGGGACAGCACTGAGAAAGTGTCCCCAGGCCCCAGGCAGAGCAGAGAACTGGATGCACTGATGACAGGTGGGGACAAAAAGAAGCCAAGTCTTGGTGCCCTGGGCCACAGCAGCCTCTGTGCCAGCAAGGGCTGTGAGGAGACACCTTGTCCTGAGGCCCTGGGGCCTCCTGGCACAGCCCCAGCAAGGCTGGCCACTGTCACCCCCTTGGCCTGCCCTCAGCATCCCCCCTAGCCCACATGCCAGTGGCCTCAGGGATCTGCTGGAAGGAGTCCCTGGGGAGCCTTGCTCAGGAATGGCCCTGGGGGCTCCTTCATGCTCCCAGCAACTGCAGCTTTTTCAAAGAACTTTGGCTTTTGCCTTGGAGTCTTTGAGAGGTTTGTGCAATCCTGGCCTCCAATTATCTGCTGTAATTAGTCCCTTGAGAGGCTTTGTCAGTAACAACACTCAGTGGAGCTCATTAATGCTTCAAGGTACTTCAGGTTCTTAAGGTACTTTCCTTTTTCCTTCCCACACTGAATCTCTGAGAAGTTTGTGCCATCATGGCCCCAATTATCTGCTTTAACGAGTCCCTTGGGAGCTTTGCATTGACACTCAGTGGGGCTCATCAATACTTTGAGATACTCAGGGCTTTTTCAGCTGCTTTGGATTGTCCTTTCCACACTGAGTCTCTGAGAGGTTTCTGTGCAATCCTGGCCTCCAGTTCTCTCCTCCAAGGAGTCCATGAGGAGCCTGTGCTGGGGATGGACCTCAGTGGCACCCATTAATCCTTGGAGAAACTTTGGATATTTTCCTCTGACTTGGACTCCTGGAAAGGTTTGTGCAATCTTCTCTCAGGCCCTGAGGTTCCAGGGCTCAGCTCCAAATGCACCACGGGGCTCATTAGGATCAAGCAAGTCCCAACAAACCATGGCTGTGCCTTGATTTCCCTCTGGTCTGGTGCAGTTCTTAGGAAAGTTTCCTGCAATAGTTATGGAGAAATAGTTCAAAGAACTTCTAGGAAATATGTGTTCCTATTTTAAAGCGTGTCTTTTATTCCTGTTCACTTTAGAGCAGAGGTGATTGCAGCATTCAGTGATCATTATTGATCCAGGGTCTCTCCTAAGGAGGTCTGGCCAGGTCAGAGAAGCTGTGTCTTGAGATCTGACCCAGTGTGGACAACCTTGCTCCACATTCCCCAGCCCCATCCTGTCTCTCCTCACTCCTCTGGGATCTGCTTTGCTCACACAACTGGCTGCACTCAGGCAAAGAGGGGTTTTCTTCTTTCATTTTAGCAGTCTAAAATTGCTGAGTTTCCCCGTGGAAAACAGACACCCTCCTCAAGTGTGTGCCAGCCCAAGGTGCCACCAAGGAGGTTCCCCTTCCCCAAGGCAGAACCAGGCAAGGAATGTTTCAGACACACAGGAAGCTCTGCAATAAACACAAAGCCAGAGTTGGCTGAAGGCAGAATTAGAGCAGCTGCTGAAGGACAGACAAGCTTTGAACTCCTTGCAGCTGAAAGCACCAAGTGGGTGGTTGGGAGGTGTGTGAGTGAGGCAAGAGTGAGGGAAGGGAAATGCAGAGAGCCCTGGAAGTGCTTCTGTGCAGCCAGGCTGTGGGGAAGGGCACTGCAGAGCTGCCCTGGGCCAGCTGTGAGGGTGGATTATCATCCCAACCTGCCCTGGGCCATTGCAAGGGGCTGTTGCCATGGTCACTGCACTGACCCCACTGTGCCAGCCCTTTGCTCAGGGCTGCTGTCACTGCCCAGAGCCAGAGGGGATCCCTTGCTGGGGGCTTGTGCCACGGCCACCTGCCCTGTGCCGCGCTGGCTGGTCAGGCGTCGTGGAACCAGCAGCAAACGCCGCTGCCTGGGCCAAAGGTCAGCTCAGCCAGACAGAAAGGGTCAGTGCTGCCACCTGTTTCCATGGCAACCCTCCCTGGGACACCACACCTGGGTCACCTGTCCTGGCAATTGCCATGGAAACCCAGCTCATTGGAAATGCAATGGTGGACAAAGGTTTTAGTGGGGCCTGCCACAACAGGACAAAGGGTGGTTGTTGCAGTGTGTTTCTTGTTCATGGTATGTTCTGTCATTGCCCCAGTTGAAGGTTTGGTCCAAATGAGACCCTCCCACCCCACTTGGTCAATTTACCCTGAGTCACCTGTAAATTCTACCTTAGACCCACTGCATGCTTGGAATTCCACTTCAGAAATCCCCTAAATTTCGATGTTTGATTAGTCCATGTGACCCAATTTCCCCCCATACCGCCTTCATTGGAGGATGATTTTGTGAACCCTGCCTTTTACCCTCCCCAGGATATCTCTGATTAGCTGATGCTTTGTACTCTCCCTTTGAACCACCTCCCTATTTCAGCTGTTGCACGCTCGCATTTTCTGTCTTTTGCCCCCAAGATTCCCCAGAGCAATAAATCCTCTGTTATCCCATGCAAAAGACCTCCCTCTCATCCTTGTCTCCTCAGAGCGCAGACTGACAGCCAAAAGCCACAGAGCGAGTGCTCCAGTCACAGCTGGGCTCATCCTGCTCCTGGGCTGTGACCCACTCCTGGTGCGGCCCAAAGTGACAGAGCCAGATCAGCTCCGGCCCAAGGTGTTACAGAGTGACTCTTGCCAAGGAACTTTGTGCTGCTGTCACTTAATATTAAATCTGGTTTTTGCTGCTCCCTTGCCGGGGATTTTTCAAACTCTCTCAAGTCCTCGTTGGTGACAGGGTGAAGGAGCCCTGGCCCAGGCTCTGGCCCTGGGGGACACAGGGATGCTCCTGGGGGTCCCTGTCCCCCCCTGTCCCCCCGTCCCACCTCCACGGCCCCAGCCCTGTCCCTGTGTCAGGCTCTGGGGTCGATCTGATGGAACATCCTCTGGGGAAGGCTGCGGCACCAGGGGTGGGGGAACCCGGGGGGACAGGGGACCCCGCTGTGCAGGAGCAGCGTTGGACTTCTCTGGGGGGAACTGTGAGAGGGGCTGGGGTGGAGTGACCTCCCCAGTGACCTCACATTTCCCCCTGTGATGTCACACTGCCCCTGTGATGTCACACTGCTCCCTGTGATGTCACACAGACACCTGGGATGTCACAGAGTTCCCTGGGATGTTACACTGCCCCTGTGATGTCACACAGACACCTGGGATGTCACACTGCCCCTGTGATGTCACAGCCCACTCTGGGCAGCCCTTGTGATGTCACAGAGCCAACTCTGGGATGTCATCCTGTGACGTCATACAGCTGTGGAGGGATGTCACAGAAGACTGTAATGTCACAAAGACAGCAGATATTGTCACAGTCTACTGTGATGTCACAGCCTGCTCTATGATGCTACACAGTGACACTCTGATGTCACAAACCACTCTCAGATGTCACAGAGCCACCCTCTATGAAGGCAGAGTGTGCTCAATGGCCTCACACCCTCCTCTGTGATGTCACAGCCAGCTTTGTGATGTCACAAGGCCATCAGTGATGTCACTCAGCCCTCTTTGTGATGTCATACAGACACCTTGTGATGTCACAGAACACACTTTGATCTCACAGCCAGGTCTGTGATGTCATACAGCCATGCCATGATGTCACAGCCTGCTCTGTGATGTCATGTATCTAATGTCTAATGTCACAGTCCTCTCTGTGATGTCACAGCCTGCTCTGTGATGTCACAGAATCCTTTCTATGATGCTGTAGCTAATCAGTGACCTCACACAACAAACTCTGTCATGTCCCAGCCCCATCTGTGACCTCACACAACCCACTCAGAGCTGTCACACAGTCCCTTTCTGACATCCCAGCTGCTCTGGGGCTCCAGGACACAGCCCCAGAGGTGCCGCTGTGACACAGCCCCCTCTGGGACATCACACAGCCCCTGCCAGTGCTGAGCCCCTGGGAGCTCTGTCTGGGCCTGCTTGTGTCCCTGAGATGCCCTGGCAGGGCCCCAGCCCTGCTGGGCTGTGCTCAGGAGCTGCTCCTGGCCAGAGCTGTCTCCTCTCTGCAGTGCTGCCCTTGCCAGGAGCTGCCTCTGGGCCAGGAGCCCGGCCCAGCTCAGCAGCACAGACACAGCACCAGCACTTTCATCACCCTCTCGGGCCTTTGGGGCTCTTTGCATCACACTCAGTCCCTCAGAGTGTGCTCCAGAAACTTCTCAAGAGCTCCAAGTCAGATGGAAACACTGAAGTTTCTTGTAGTTGAAATGAGAGACACGAGTGAGAAAGCGTCCCCAGGTTCCAGGTAGAGCAGAAGACTGGAGGCCCTGATGGCAGCTGGGGACAAGCAAGGGAAAGGTGTCTGTGGTGCTGAGCAAAGCTGGATGTGTTTCAGGGATGCCAAGGGCCAAGGGCTGAGCCTCAGCCCCTGGCAAGGCAGATGCTGTCCCTCCCTCATTGCTCAGGGCTCTTCCCGGGCCACTGGCATGTGGGGATGTGCAATGCCAAGGGCAGCACCATGGGGCGGCCCCTGCCAGGCTGCTGGGCAGGGACAAGGAGGCAATGAGGCCCCAGGGCTGCCAGGGTCACTTGTCCCCTGCTGGCCTCAGGCCCAGGGCCAGCAGCCATGGCCAAAGGCTGCACAAGTTGCCTCTGGCAGGGCCTTGAAGCTGCTGCCCATCCCTGTGCCCTCTCCAGCCCAGGCTGCCCTACGGTGTTGTGATAGATTGGCATTAAAGAAAACAAAGAGAAACACCTAAGGAAGTTCAAACTGCTGGCGGCTGATGGGAGTTTGTCTCCTCGCCAACAGCTGGCCATTTCTAAGAATTGACAGCAGTTTTAAGCACTGCAAAGTGAGATCAAGCTGTGAACAGCAGCTTAAGCCCTAAGGCTGGGAATTTCTTTGTCTCTTGGTTTGCTGGCTGTGAAAGGTAACTGAGCTCCAGCTGGCTTCCCGTCCCTGGCCCAGCCCATGCGGCCCGGGCAGGGGCTGGGCTGGGCCTGCCGCGGCTCCCGGCCGGGAGATGGGGCCTGCGGGGCTTGCCCCGGGCTCTGGCTGGGCCAGGCCGCTCCCTGGCTCGGCTGCACTTTTTGCTGCGACTGAATTCACCACAGACTGCCCAGGAAAGAAAGAAAAAGCTCTTGAGCTGCGGCGGGCTGAGACAGTGACCACACTCTCCAGAGCAGCCATGAAGAATCTTCCAGCGCACACAGCTCCAGCCGCTGCTCCGGCAGAGATCACAGAACCATCTACAAAGCCTGGGCAAGATTTTAACCTTTTCATTACCCAGATGAGACTTGCAGATTAATCCTTTTACCCAGAGAGAGAAAAAGAAAGGAATCAACATGTAAAGAGACTTTATAAACTATTAGAGACAGTAAAGAAAAGAATTAAGCTTCAGAAGAGGTAGAGAATAAGGAGATGCTTTAATTAAACTGAAATATTTTTCTGTTTAAGCTATGGAGATGGACAATAGTGTCCTGAAAAAACTCCTTTAATTCATGACAGAGTATATTGGGAGGAATGGAGTGTTCAAAGGGTGGATTTTGAGCAAGAGGTGGAGTAATTGTGATACAGTGAGGTGCTGGAACACAGAGGGGAGAAGTAATATTTGAAAATTTGAGGCCTTGAGAGGCAAAGAGAAAACTTCTGTTTCCAGGGAAGCTCACAGAGACAGATGCAGAGAACTTTTGCCTTTGAATAACTCATCCTTAAAAATGACACCCCTAGACTCATTGACCCATACACACCTCAGAGTGATGTGAAATCGGAGGAGTGAACTGCTGACAGGATTTCTGGGCAGCTGGCATGGCAGAAATAGAAAACTATAACAGAAATAGTTTTCTCGTGAGAAACTCCATAGATTAGCAGAAGAAGACTTCTGTTTCTCTACAGAGACTGATGAAAAGACTCTAGCAGGAATTAGGACGTTTTAAACACCAAAGTTCCAAAGTTTTTGTCTCTATGTTGTCATGTGAACAAAAGAATTGTGGGTAGTGGGGGATAAAGGGGTTTTCTGGAGGTTTATTCTGGTGTTGTTATTCTTGTAGTTTTGTTAATAAACTTTATTTATTTCTTTAAGTTTTAGGCTTGTTTTGCTCTTGCTCTAATCCATATCTCACAGGAAGAAATAAGTAAGTTTTCTAGTAATTTTTAAGTTACTGCTTTAAAACCACGACATAACTTTGGTACGCCACCTGGGAAAATGAAATTAGCAAATCTAAACCACTACACTTACTCCGTGAGTAACCCGTGAGTAACCTTCCACGTGGATGGAGGAGATTGTGGACAGGACAATTGATTGCTGGATTGCCATTTGGCTTCACTGCCACTCAGTTGAACATGGTCCTTATCTAAGAAGGACTTCCAAGAAATGGGTAGGAGTTTTGGCTGTGAGAGGAGCAGAAAGCACATTTTCTACAGCAAATTGCCAGCTGATGCAGTTTCCCTGCCAAAATCGTGATTGCCATTCATCTTCCTGGGGAGAATGTGAAGACCCATTCAGAGATGCCAGGTTCAGCTGGCCTGTGGCTTTGTGTACCTCATTTCACATGTCCAATTTCAAGGGCCACTAAAAGAGGCTCATGTTTGCCTTGCTACCCAGAAGTGCTGTAGGTATTTCCAGGAGAAAAAGAAAAAAATCGCTGTCCTGTGGTGTGGTAGAAATGCCAGCACAATTGTGACTCTGTGAGCAAAGAGAGCCAGTGCTTTTTGGGGCTGCAGCAGCTGAGAGTGTGGCAGAGCGGTTTTGATATTCTTTTTAGAGTCCTGAAAACATTGTTCTCAAAACAGTCTTTCTCTCCTGTCTTCTGTCCTAAACTGTGGAGCAGAGAAAATGGAAAGGAGCAGAGGTTGGTTTCAATTGGCTTTTTTATTTTGAAGTCTTCAAATAGTGTCAGCCTGATGCATGATCCTTTAGAAATTGGATGAGTAGCACCTATTTCATCCCAGCAGAGAGGTGGGATTGAAGACTTCCAACAACAGAAGTACTGGATGTGTAAGAGCTCAGGTTTCCACCCCTCACACCCTGGAATCTCGCTGGACTATTTAAAGCAGCCTCAGCCAGATACATTAAAATACTGCTTCAAACAACAACAGAATAAAAATGTTCCACCAAATGGGGAAAAATAAGAAAGGTGGGTGGCAGCCCTTTCTGAAGAGCTCGTGTTGATTTTGCAAAGTCAGATGCAAACAAGTTTTGCCATGTTTCTTTCCTAGAAAAATGTAGATATTTGATAGAAATCGATCTCTGAGGCTGCTAAGTTTGGTATGATTTTAGATCTGGGAGGAACAGAACAGGTTGCAGAGAAGCTGTGATTGTCTCACCCTTGGAAGGGTTCAAGGCCAGGTTGGATGGGGCTTGGAGCAAACTGGTCTAGGGGAAGGTGTCCTGAGTGTGCTGAGAGTTGGAACAAGAGGAGCTTAAAGTCCCTTCCAAGCCAACACATCCTGGGAGTCCATGGAGAGAAACTGTGAGTTTTCCTGAGATGCTGCCTTTGCAAGGGCAAGTCCCAAACACCCCAGGGAGTTTGAAATGCCCTGAGCAGAACCCAGCTGTGCTTTCTCATAGGTTGTCGCGGCGGTGGAGGTGTCAGGGGTGCCGCGACTCCCGGGGAAGCGTTCCGCAGTTGGGCTGCCCGGGGCACAGACACGTCCTCTGCCCGGCGAGTGATTTCAGCTCAGCTCAGCTCGGCGGCAGCGTGCAGGCGACACGGAGGGAGAGAGCAGAGCGCTGTGTGGCGTTCCGCAGAGAACTGGCCTTTATTACAGCCGGGCCCTCGGCGAAGGGAGCCAGTGACAGCAGCTCTCTGGAACAGGGGAAAAACTGGGGGATTTATAGGGGAGGAGAGGGGCGGGGGAAACTGGGATGCAGGTATGGGGTGGGATGGCAGGGGAGAACAGCAATGGAGTGTAACAGTTTAACAGAACTAACTCAAAGATTGCTGGCAGTGATACTTTTCTCTCTCTTAGAGCAAAGTGCCTTGCCTCCAAGGGAGGGCCAGGATCTCTGAATTAGCTGATTTCCTGGCCCCCACAACTCCCCCTTCTTTACTTCTTAAAAAGGCATCTCCCAGAGATTTGGCTAATAACTTCTTAGAACAGGAAAACATACATAGGAAAATAATAATGATTAGGAAAACCCAAAAACTGTTTTTGAGGAGGGAGGCAACCCATCCTTTGAGTCCCCAGCTCGCAAAAAGGTCTTCAGACCACTGGGGCTCCTTTTCAGTCTGGAGTTCCTGGAGCGCGTGTTGGAGTCTCTGGATGCGGGCGTGGATGCCTTTGCTGGGGCAGGCAGGGTGACAGAGGGTTGGTGGCGCTGCCCATGGACAAGCACACGTGCTCTTGTTTGAGAGTCTTTGCCAGGGTGATCCACACTTTCTCGTGGGGCTGTGCTACTAGCCAGGCATCCACAGATGATGTTTTCAGGAGCATCCAGATGGTCAGGAACGTCAGGAACTCAAGGATGGTTTTGCTCTCCATTTTCTATAACAAAGCATAAAAGATTAGCTCTGACCTTTTTTTTGGGGGGAGGAATATTTTCTTTTTCCCCTTCCTCTCCTGTCTTCCCCCTCTTTCTAAAACAAAATAACTATAAGTGAGGAACGGGTACTGGGGATGAGGTCGTTGTTTGCTGGTGGGGCTGTTTTGTGCATCGGGGACACATGACCAGACACCAGCAGCAGCACTGAGGTGCATTTTGGTGTAAACTGGCAATTTGGGTTAGGTAATGAGGGTAAGAAGGGAAGTTTAATAATTGATATGTAAATTATACAACAAGAGAGTATAAAACATGTTCAGCTCAAAAAACCAAGAAGGGTCAGATTTGGGTCTGTGTACCCCTGACACCCAGATCCCTTAATAAAGCACCTGCATATAATCATTCTGTGATGATGAGTGTTCCTGAATGCCAACAATTTCATCAGATTTTACTGGAATTTTGTGGGATTTTTCTGGAATTTTGTAGATTTTGTGGAATTTTGTGGGATTTTGTGGGATTTGGAGGAGACTTGAAGAATTTTGTGGGATATTTCTGGAATTTGGTGGAAATTGGAGGAGATTTTGTGAAATGTTTCTGGAATTTGGTAGGGTTTTGAGAAGATTTCTCTAATTTTGTGGATTTTTCTGGAATTTTGTGGGATGTTTCTGCAATTTTGTGGGATGTTTCTGCAATTTTGTGGGAATTTCTTGGAATGCTGTGGAATTTTCTGCAATTTTGTAGGATTTTGAAAAGACTTGAAGAATTTTGAGGGATTTTTCTTAGATTTTGTGGAGATTTTGTGGAGATTTTGTGGGATTTTTCTTGAATTTTGTGGGGCATTTAAATAATTTTGCGGGGTGTTTCTGGAATTTTTGGGGCTTTTCAAGAATTTTGAGGGATTTTTCTGGAATTTTGTGGAAATTGGAGGACATTTTGTGGGATATTTCTTGGAATTTGGTAAGGTTTTGAGAAGATTTAAGGAATTTTGTGTGATTTTTTTGTCATGGAGTAGCTTTACCTTTAAGACAGCTTAGAAGGAGAAGAAGTTGAAGCTGCTGGTGGCTGATGGGAGTTTTTCCTCCTGACCAATTATCAGTCATTTCCAAGAATTGACAGCAGATCTGACTATTAAAAAGTGAATTCAACTTGTAAACACCCCCTTAAGAAGTACAGACAGAATTCTCTTGCCCTCTTTAGTTTCCAGCTTCTGACAAGGTAGCAGGACTGTGTCTCCGCCTCCTCCCCCCCTCTCCAGGCCGACAAGGTGGGTGAGAAGGGGAAGAGAAGCACCGCTCGTCAGCCGAGCTTAGTTTTTCAGTTTTTGCTGCTAGACTGAAACTTAACACCATGAACTCTTGCAGTTTTTCTAAAGCTTTTAATTCTTTTACTACCTGGATAAACGTACAGATTACTCCTTTTCTCAGAAAAACAGAGAGAGACAATCAACATAGAGAAGACATCATAGAACCACCAAAAACAGTGAAGAAAAGAGTTAAGTTTAAATAAGAAAGAGAGAATAAGGAGATGCTTTACAGCTGAAATATCTTTCTGTTAAAGCTATGGAGATAGACAATAATAGTATAAAAAGACTCCTTTAATTCATGATGAGTGTTGGGAAGAATAGATTATTCAAAGTGTAAGTTTTGAGCAAAAGAGAGAGAGAGAGTACTTGTGATACTGTGAGTTGCTGGAGTTGAGTTGAGTGAAGATTTTGAAGCTTTGAGGGGCAAAAAGAAAACTGTTTTCCAGGAAAGCTCACAGAGACAGATGAAGAAGACTTCTGCCTTTGAATGATTTATCCTTAAAAACATCGGAGAGATGTGAAATGGGAGGAGAAGATCTAATGACAGATTTCTGGGCAGCAGGCATTAGAGAAATAGAAAACTATGATGAAAAATAGTTTTCTTGTGAGAAACTCCGTAAGTTAACAGAAAGAGACTTCTGTTTCTCTACAAAGACTGATGAAAAGACTGTAGCAAGAATTAAGACTGTTTTTAACCACCAGAGTCCTAAAGTTATTTGTCTCTATGTTGTCATGTGTACAGAAGAATAGTTAGGATGTGGAAGATAAGGGGGTTTTCTGAAAGTTTATTCTGGTGTTCTTATTCTTGTAGTTTGTTAATAAACAGTCTTTATTCCTTTTAAGTTTTAAGCCTGTTTTGCTCTTGTTCTAATCCATATCTCACAACAAGAAATAAGTAATTTTTTAGTTACTGGTTTAAAACCACGACACCTGGCAGCCTCAGTGACTGTGGATTTATTGACATCTCAGCCCTATAAGATTCCCATGGGAATTATGGGACCAGTGATAATAAATGGAAAAGCTATGGGTGCAATAGTGTTGGGACATTCATCTGCTAGTCTAATGGGACTGTTTATTTTACCTGGAGTAATTGATGTGGACTATTCTGGTGAAATATATATCATGGCATATACACTGGCACCACCAGCCAGAATTGATAAGGGACAGCGAATTGCACAACTGGTGCCAGTACCACAATATACCCATCAATTGACACCATTGAAAAATCAATTACAGGGTACAGGTGGATTTGGTTCTACAGGAGGACTTACATTGCTTACCCTGGGCTTAAACACTCGACCCAAGCGAAAAGTTGTTCCCAATTATAACGGAGAATCCCACCAATTAGAAGGACTATTGGATACTGGGACAGACTCAAGTATTGTTGCTCCACAGTATTGGCCCCAGGAATGGCCTTTGTTGTCCAGTATGGTTACTGTTACAGGGGTGGGAGGCTTAACTTTGGCAAAAAGGTCTCCACAAATCCAGATTCAATTAGATGGGAAGGTCATCAGTTCTGTTTTGTCAATTGTTCCATTACCAGACAAGGTTCAATGTCTAATAGGGCGAGATATTTTGTCCCAACTTGGTGTTACTTTGACCAATGAGCACCCTTTAGAATAGAGGCCATTGTTTGGACTTTCCCACTCCCACGTAAATGGATAATTCAGGAACCAGTATGGGTTGAACAGTGGCCTTTAAAAAGGGAAAGTCTGCAACAAGCTCATCTATTAGTGCTGGAACAATATCAACAAGGACATTTAAAGTTGTCAACAAGTCCTTGGAATGCCCCTATTTTTGTTATAAAAAAAAAATCTGGAAAATATCGATTGCTGCACGACTTACGTGCAGTAAATGAACAAATGGAGCCAATGGGGGCACTACAACCTGGTTTGCCCAATCCTGCAATGTTGCCAAGACATTGGCCCTTGTTAATAATTGATTTAAAGGATTGTTTTTACACTATCTCACTGCATGAACAGGATACTTGCAGATTTGCTTTTACCTTGCCCTCATTAAATCGAGCAGAACCAGACAAGAGATTTGAATGGACAGTTTTACCACAGGGTATGCGTAATTCTCCTACCTTGTGCCAGCTTTATGTTGATAATGCTTTGCAGCCACTACGTGTTCAGTGGCCTACAACCATTATTTATCATTATATGGATGACGTTCTTTTTGCTCAGTCACAACCTTTTGCAGATTAACAAGTTAAAGACATTCAAACACAACTACTTCAGAATGGACTGGTTGTTGCACCTGAGAAAATACAGCAGTCATCCCCATGGAAATATCTCGGGGGGACTTTAACTGAGCAGTATGTTGCCCCTCAGAAACTGTCATTAAGCATGTCACTTCATACTGTTCATGATGCTCAGCGATTGCTGGGGGATTTGCAATGCCTTAAACCTGTTGTGGGTATTCCTAATGAACTTTTACAATCCTTATGACCTTTGTTAAAAATTACTGATCCTACAGCACCTATACAGGTCACCAGTGAACAACAAGAAGCTCTCAATAAAATAATGGACGGTATCCAGACAGGTGTTGTTTGTAGGCGAGATCCAGACTTGGACATTAACTTTACTGTATGGTTTGGACCTCAACATCTCATCGGTGCTTTAACACAGCAACAAAAGAAAACAGGGGAGATATGGGTATTAGAGTGGTTGTTGCCACCACTACAGCAGAGACATACCTTAATTCAAAAAATTGAAATTTTAGCAGATTTAATAAAACAAAGGTAGAAGCGATTGTGACAAATTATGGGTGCAGATCCAGCTGTAATTCAGATACCAATAAAAAAGGACACTTTAGACTGGTATTTAATTCACAGCTCCACACTGCAAGAAGCATTGCTTGACAACAGCAGTGTGGTCAGTACTGAGGAGGTGCCTGGAATACCACTACGATGGATAGGCCAGCAGAATTGGATTGAAAAGCCCAAACGATCATTTGTGCCGTTACCAGGGGCATCAACGGTGTTCACTGATGCTGGAAAGAAATCTCGCACAGCTGCTGCTACATGGCAAAATTCAGAAGGACAATGGAATCATCACATTATTCCAGCTCAAAAGGAGGACACATTACAAACTCTGGAATTAGTCGCTGTTGTTTGGGTTTTGGTGCAGTTTAAGGGTCCTGTTAATGTGGTAACTGATTCTTTATATGTTGCAGGAGTGAGTGAACGTATTGAAAAAGCAGACATAAAGGAAGTAAAAAATCCTCGTTTATATGAACTGTTTTTGCAGCTTCAAAGAGCAGTAAAGTTGAGGACTGCTGCCTTTGCTATTATCCATATTCGTAGTCACAAATGGGATGTGGGTTTAGGAGAAAGAAATGCTAGGGCAAACCGATTGGTTTATAAAGATCCAAAAACAGGACTGTGGGGAGGTCCCAGCAAGGTACTGTATTGGGGACGTGGTTATCTTTGTGTGTCTACCCCCACAGGGCCTGTCTGGGTGCCGAGCCGATGGACTAAACCTGCTGATCCCAGGGATTTACCTTCAGCTGATCCAGAAAATTCTGCAGATACTTCTCGCTCTCTACCATCAACATAGAGACGGGATCTGATGAACTCTCACATGCAAATCTTGTATACAGTACCAGAGTGTGAATGTTATCCTTTTGTATGTTACATTTGTAAAGTGTGTAAAGAAAAGTGGTGGGCACATTCTAAGTGGGGTCGATCCCCAAGAGGGATTTGTACAGAGTGTTACAACTTTGAAAGAAATTTCACTGAGGTTGCATTACAGGAAGGTGTGCAAACAGGACAATTTGAAAAAGGATCCGATAGATGGTGGGAGATTTATGCTTTTGGGATAAACCCAGAAAATTATTGTTATCATCCTAATACCCCTTTGCCATATATTATTGAAATAACCACAATACGCTGTCATAAAACACTTACACAGGTCAGGTGTGATATTCCAGGGGTAAAAAATAAAAATTGGGAGCAATTCTTAAAACGGCAGTCTCGAGAGAAAGGGTCTTTCCCTGAAAGTTATCCCTGCTGCTGAGAAGATGGAACAGCCCGTGGTTCGAAGCAACCGAATCGACGGGCAAGGCAGAGGGGTAAAAGAAAAGGGAAGCAAGATTTCACATGGGATCCAGCCAAGATGCTGGCTGAACTGCCACAATCTTTTTAAGGTTCTTAAAGGACTACCTCTGATCAGGTTGTAACGGTGGTTTACCATGATAAAGGGAAATGAAGGGTTTTTGATTGACATGGAAGAGAGACAAAATACGTGGGTAACGTGGGCTAATCAAACTAGACAGGATAATTTTTGCCTTTCAATGGCCACCCCTTCAGATCCTTTTCGAACTTGTTTAGTGGGCGCACCTTTAGATGATTCACTCAATGCCACAATGTTTAAAAACTGGACAAAGAATTGGAAAACACCCAAGGAAGCAAACAAAACATTATGTGAAATTCCATCAGGTAAATTCAGGATCAATATCTGTGACACAGGTTTAATCCCAGCAAATCCCATTGGTGCTCAAATTTGGTACATTGCTACAGGTTTAAATGTTACCGGGTCAGAGCCACGAGAGTTAAGACTGTTAGGCTCAGCCCCTAGCAATTATTGTTTAACTTTTGTCAATTGGGCTAGGAACAATCATGCAAAAAGGTCTCATGGGCCAAATGGTACAAATGTTTCTCCACAAAATTTGCTGTATTTGCAGAATAACGATGCATACTGTGGCAATTGGTCTCACAAGGTAAATTCTAGCAATTCACCTCTACAATTACCACCTGGTATTTTTCTAATCTGTGGAGATCGTGCATGGCAAGGACTGCCAGCAAACATTTATGGAGGGCCTTGTTATTTTGGGAAATTGACATTGTTTGCACCCACTATACAGCAACTATTAGGAGCCAATAGAACCAGGTTACGAACAAAGAGAAGTGTGTTCCAATTGGGGCCAGAATGCAAGGATCAGGTTGAACTTTGGGAACGTCCTACAGTGATTGTGTCATCTGTTTTTACACCTGGAGTATCTAGTGCTCAAGCCTTAACACAGTTACAACGACTGGCATGTTGGACAGGAAAACAGTTTAATATTACATCAAAGGTTTTGTCTGATTTGCTTTTGGATATGAAGAGTGTTAGGCATGCTGTATTGCAGAATAGAGCTGCTACTGATTTTTTGCTATTGGCACAGGGCCATGGCTGTGAAGACTTTGATGGGATGTGTTGCATGAATATTTCTGACCATTCAGTGTCTATTCATGCTCATCTCCGACAACTACAGAACAATATGAAAATATTAACCATGGAAACAAATCCATTAGAGGAATGGTTTCAATCCCTAGGTCTCACAGGATGGTTAAAATATTTGGCACAAATGGCAATTGTTATATTGATCATTGTGATTGTGTTAGTGTTTATTCCTTGCATACTGCAATGCTTGCAAAACATGATGAAAAAGGCTACTTCTACAGTTTTGTTAGTACAAAAAGAAAACAGGGGAATTACAGAGGAATGGCTAGAGAGCAAAGGTCATGTTCCCATGCAGCAGTTAGCTGGGAAAGAATGAGACAATAGAGTACAGTTGGTGTGAGATGCTGCAAGGTCAGGAAGACCTTAGTGGTAACTGTTAACTGAGAACAGGACGCTGTGATCAGAAGAATGTGAATTCAGCATAGATGAGCGATCACAGGAATGTGGAATTAGGTGGAGTTAACCTTAAATAAAAATATCCAATAATGAGCTTGCTTTTGCACTATGTAAGAGCCTAATTATTGATGCTATATAAGAGGTTTTAGAGTTACCAATAAATGAGACTTGCTGATCATTCATATTGAGTGCTGCATTTCTCCCGCCGAACTCATCATTTAGGTCCAAGTTTCAAACTGCAAATTTTTACACTCAAGACACAGTCATGAAGAACATGTATTTCAATTTCCTATTCCTTTAACTGCAGTGTAAAATACCTTAATATTGGAAAACATCCATAAAATCTCTCAAGGAAGGCAGCTAATGGATCCTTTTCACTAGCACGTGAACAAACTAAGGAACTAAAATCAAAGCTGAGTTCTCTTTTTCAAAAGATCAGTTACCTCTTTCTTACTCCAGTGTTATAGAAGATTTTTCACTACACATTTGGGAGTAATTTTTATCTTTCATATTTTTGTCGGGGTTTTTTTGTTTGCTTTTGTTGTTTTTGTTGGTTTTTTTTACAGAAAACATGTCCTAGAAAAGGCATGTCCTTTGCTCCTGGTTCCCGTGTGGAGCAGCTCCCTTCCCGCTGGCTGAGCTGCTCAGGCAGAGCCCGGCAGCTCCTGGCCCTGCAGGGCTGAGGCTTTTCCCCGTTGCTGGGCACAGACTGATGGAGCAGCAGTGCTGAACACGGGCACACGCAGAGGGAGCAGAGCAGCTGCCTTTGCCCACCTGAAGCTCCAAGGCCAAACTCTGAGCAGGCACGGCTGCAAGAGACTCGCAGGCTCCCTGTTGGCTCTGCTGCCCCACTTGTGCCCGGCCCAGCTCTGCGGGAGGCAGAGGGAGAACAAGGGGCAGCTCCCTCCCAGCCCCAGCCCAGGGACCCCTCCAGCCCCAGGCCTTGGGGCACTGTCAGCACCCGCTGCTCCAGCCACGGCTTCTGCTGGCACTGACAGCAACAACCAAACTGGGGCTGGTCCCGAGGGAGCAGCAGCAGTGCCTGCATCTGATCCCTCAGTCTGGGGCAGCCCCCTGGGGGAACAGAGGGCACAGCAAGAAGGACAAAACCAGTCAAGGTCAGAGGCTGGGAAGAGTCAGAGCTGGGAGCAGGAACAGCTGCTTCATTGAATCCTGGAGAAAGCTCTTGGCTGGTTCAAAGCACTGAAAGTGTGAAGAGCAGAGAGGAGGCCACACCAAACAATGCTCCTGTTTTCACATTTCCCCTCTCCGTGTCCCAGAAGGAATTGAATGAACTTATTCTTCTCTCCCAGTTGTCTCCTTCAGCTTGAGCAGCTCAGCACCGGGAGCTGAAGGAGCTGAAGCCTCAGGCCACAAGAGCTGAGCAAGAGGGGGCTTTTGGACTAAAGTAATGCTGCTAAGTAATGGACCTAGCTGAATGCAGCAGATAGAATCCTGGTATTATAGAATCCATTCTGCTGGAAAAGACCTCTGAGCTCATCCAGTCCAGCCAGTCACCCAGCAGTGTCAAGCCCAGCACTAAATCTCGTTTCTGATGTGCCAAGGTCTGCACAACAGGCCCTGAGTGAGGCCTGAACAACAGGCCCTGAGCCAAAGGTGACCTCTGGATGAACCTTCCAACCAAAGGTTATCTGTCCATCTGCTCATTACTGAAATATGCATGGTCATGAACACTGTGATAGATGTATCCACTCATCAATGAAACATGGATTGACCTTTCTGTGTTTAGAAGCCAGACAAGGCCATGAAATCCCACATCTGGCCTTGTTTGGGGTGTATGGTCAGGGTCGACTCCCTTGGTTCCTACTTGAGCCCTGGCCAGGCTTTGGCAGGGACACAAGAGGAGGATGAAACCAGATGTTCCCACACCAAAAGTGCTGTCAGTTTGTTTATTCAGCACTATCAAAGCTGGGCCCTCTCTCACAGCGGGGTTGGAGCCTCATCTGTGGCTGGAGGCACCTGCAGCAATTCCCAGTGTCTGGAGTGGCTCTCCAGCCCTTGGCTGTGACAGCTTCCCCAGCTGATGGGTGGATCTGGGGATGGCAAAGTCTGAGGGGAACTGGTGCTGGATCTTTGTTAATCCCTGCAGGCAATCTTTGGCACTGATGATTGGATTCATTGCTGAGCTGCTCCTTTTGTCATCCTTTGCTGCTTGGAGCTGCAGTTAGTGACACTGATTCCTTCAGGTGGTGTTTGTGCCTTTGGTGCTGACTCTGCCCGCTGCTGAAACAAAACTGGCAAAGTCTAGCCAGATCACAACAAAATGTCACTTTTAAAATGTAAATGTAAGGAATCAGTCCCATCTGTAATTCCCAGAAGGGAAGCTCTCCCCAGAGTTCGCTGGCTCTGGAGTGGGGCTGAGGTCGGAGCACCGTGCGAGCAGTGGGGCAGTCGGTTAAAAGAGGCTGAACCGCTGGATGTCTTAAAATGCATCCAAACATTGCATAAGGAAAAAGGAAAAGAACTCATGGGTTTGGGAAGACGAGGAGGGATTTTGTTAACAGCACCAACAGAAGGAACAATTGTTTTCGGAATGCTCCCACGTGGAGTGACAGAAGAAGTCACTTAGTCTTTAGCTCAGGTTTGTTTGTCCAAGTAAAATAATAATAACAATAGCAATAACAATAACAATAATAATAACAACACAATAATATATATTTATATATATAACTAAAAATCGATAATGTGAAATAATGCTGACAATTCCAATTTGTTACCTTTGGCTGCTCACTGTAACACTAAAACACCCTACAAAAAAGGACTAGCAAAGACCCAAATGTCAATGGTAAACTTTGTGAATTGTATACAAGGAATAAAGGAGGAAGGGATAAAACTGGCTATTTTTATAGGGTTTGCCGATGCTGTGATGTGGAATGCTTTGTCTGTTCCTGGGAAAAACAGTCATTAAGACTGCTGGGTTTTTCATGTAACACACTATCTACAAGCTGCAGGATTGGTTGAACAATTGTTAAAAGAGCAGTTGATAAAATGAGGAGATGGGAACCTGTCCCGGTGGAGAACCCATCTCCCAGATGGGCTCCATGCCCTTAACAATGGGCCCACTGGGAAATGGAAACCCCTGGGTGTGCACGGCTGCACCCAATTTGCAAACACAGCCATGGACAGTGAGACTTGGACTGCCTGGGAAATTGTTCTGACTGTGATGGCCCCTGCCAGGGCCACCCCAGAGGCTGCAGGGCTGGACCTTCATGCACTGGAATTCATTAGGAGAAATCAGAAGCAAATGACAGTTTACAATACAGGAATAAGAATTCAGATGCCTCCAGGACACTTTGGTTTGATAACTGCTCATTGGAGCTTGGCCTTGCAAAGGGTTCATGTCATGGGAGGAGGAATTGATGCAGATTATCAAGGTAAAATTGGAGTAAGTCTGTTAAACAATAGTGAACAAGATTTGATTCTTCAACCCCATGACAAGGTAGAAGAAATATTGATATCGCAATTGAAAAAATAATTGTGAAGAAAGAATATCCACTTCAAATTGCCTCCATTTGTGGATAAAAGGAGTTTGGACCCAGCAGTCCTAATAAAGGAGCCAGAGTGTGGGTCCAGAGGCCAAATGGCCCTCCCAAGCCAGCTGAAGGAACAGCTCTGGGCAAAGACAACACTGTTTGAATCCTGAGACCTGAGCAGGAACAATGGGAATATGTCCCTGCAGCCAAGTGTTCTCTGCCAGAACAAGTCGATGGGATGGGATATTGTTTTACAGACCCTGCCAGACCAAATCTCCCTGTTTGCCCCAACGGCCCCTTTGGAAAATGCTCAGATCCACGGGGCGCCATGTGAAGGCTGATGTGACCCTGAGGGACTTCCACACCAATTCCAGACAAGAGCCTGGCTGTCCCTCAGGGACTGGGACCCAGCACCTCTCCTGCCAAAGGGAAAAGGACCCCAGCAAGCCTTGTTAGCCACAGACAGCGCGGTAAAGCTGAACAGCAAAGGACCTTGGGGACATTATTCTGGAATTCAAAAGGTGCCAGCTCCATGGACAACAGAATTATTGTTCCTAACGTGAATGAGGGTGAGGAAAAAGAATGAGTAAGCTTGTGATGGTAAAGCACAGAAATCCTTTCACATTGTGGCCTCCAATTAGAACAGGGCTTGGTTTCTCCGGAAGGGAAATCTCAGTCAATCCTGTAAAACTGATAATTGCATTCCTGTGTTCCACAGCACAGTTTTCTGTCAGTGTCCCTGCACTGGATCCGTTACGAGTCAGAGCCCATTGACAGAGTTTTGGCCACCCCACAGGGTGAGCCCTCCGAGGGAACCCCATTCCTCCCAACCTGAGCTGAGAACATACCCAGCAATTAGTTACATTGAGTATTTTGGCTACTTTGATCTTTAAATTTTCAAAGTAATTTGGATGACTAATGCCTTGATTAAATTCAGAGGTGGTTCTGGCAAACAAAGATCCTGGCTGACTCTCAAGATACAACTTACAGGTGTTGGGGGTTAGGTGTCCTTTATTTTCTATTTAGTTCTGGCTTGCCTGTGGAATTTTTACTCATGACTTGCAGGGAAAACTTAACTGCGGGTACCTGGTGGGTGCTTGAGGAAAAACAAAGAGTTTGGCTGGGCCCAGGGGGGGAAGGGGGCAGGAAAAGGGGAGGGTGGGGACAGTTTGGTGTCTTCTTCAGCTTCGGAGAAGAACACTTTGGGTGCAGAGCTGTTGTGGTGGGGAGAAGGGAATTTCGCCATCACCCAGATGGAGCTGCTGCTTCTTCTCCTTCTTCCCTCTTCATTGGTGGCCTCGCACCCCCTGTCCTGCCGGGACGTGTGGCAGTGCCAGCCACCGCCACGGAGCTGCTGATCCACCTCAGCCACTGGCCCGGGATCTCAGCTCATCCCTGCTGTTCCAGCTGAGTGTTCCTCTGAGCTCTGCAGGAGCACCAGCACTGACTGCCAACCCGAGGGGGTTTGTGAAACAAAGCCTCTCCTCCATCCTTTCCCGTCTCAGCCCAGAAAGCTGTCACGGGGTCCCTGGCTCTGTTTTCTTGCTAACGCTGTAGTTATTGTTGTTTGTTTGCCTGGTTATAAATATTAGTAAAAAACTGTTATTCCTATCCCCAGATCTCTGCCTGAGAGCCCCTTGATTTCAAGATTATCATAATTCGGAGGGAGGGGGTCTACATTTTTCATTCCAAGGGAGGCTCCTGCCCTCCCTAGCAGACACCTGTCTCTCAACACTGAGACATTTCCATTAGTAAATTTTACAAAGTTTTCAATAAAATTCTTATTGATAAATTTGCCTCCATTTCATTTCTAACAAGCTGTTCCTAAAGATCCCGTCAGGCTGTCTTAGATACTTTGGGCAAGGGATTCCTTCCAAGCTGGGCCACTTGGGGGGGGGATGGGGGCGGCCCCAGGGCGGAGGGCAGGGTGTGCAAGGGCCCTTTGTGACACGCTGCAGCACGGTCACTGTGGGATGGTGGCAACGGGAGCAGATGTCAAAGGGCCCTTTGTGACACGTGCTGCCATAGGAGCTGGCGGTGACAGGGCCACGCCACAGTGCTCGGTGCACGCGACGGGTCAGGACGCGCCAGAGCGGTGCTGTGAGGAGCCCCCGCACAGCGCACTCCTTTGTGTCGGACCTGGAGCTTTTCTGAAGCACTGTTCCTACAGGTGACCTCGAGGCCAGACCACAGGTCTTGCTGACCTGTGGCCTTGCTGAGCCTTCCTTCTTAAGGTTCTCTTGAGGGCAGACCGTGGGACTTGGTGACCCGGAGCTTTTCCGACGTGTCGCCCATCCCTGCAGTCTCTGCCCTTGAGACCAGACCACAATCCCTGTCGAGGAGCCTCCTGTCCTTCTGGCAGGAGCCCTCAAGACCCAAGTGCAGGACTCGCTGTCTTGCAATCTTGCCAGGACTTGAGTCTTGCAGGTGCCTTCCAGGCACGACTGCAGGACTTGCTGACTCTGAGTTTTTCCGAGCCATCTCTCCTGCAAGCAGCCATAAATCCAGTCACTGCCATGGAGCAGCGACCCCCAAGAGTGCCCAAGTTGGCCTGGCTTGAGGAGGAGGAAGAAGAAGGCTCTGGAGCTGTCCTGGCACAGGAGTCTGAAGAGGTGCAGGAGTTCCAGGCACCACAGGAGGGTGAGTTGCAGAGCTCAGCCTTAGGGCTAGTGCCTGTTGCCAGCTTGGCCCCATCCCATTACATGCCATGCCATCCCCTGGTGCTGTTCCTATGGAAAGGATTGGAGAGTCTGGAAGATTTGGAGCAGCGACCCCCAAGAGTGCCCAAACTGGCCTGGGTGGAGGAGGAGGAAGAGGAGGTCGAGGAAGAAGGTCCTGGAGCTGCCCCAGCACCAGAGACCGAAGAGGTGCAGCAGTTGCAGCCGCTGGAGGAGGGTGAGTGGCAGAGCTGGGCCACAGGGCTGGTGCCTGCGGCCATCTTGGCCCCATCCCATCCCATTGCATCCCATCTCATCCCATCCCACACTGTCCTGTGGACACACACCCATGGACAGCACAAAAAAGGGGCTGGGGCTGCCCCCGCAGCAGTGGCCGTGCTGCATCCCCTGGGGCATCCCGGGACTGTCCCTGCCTGGGGAACGCAGGGCTGGGCTGTGCTCTCCGGCCTCTCCCGCAGCCCCTCAGCTCTGGCTGCTCTTTGCCAGATGCAGCCATGGACGGCACACAAGAGCAGGACACCGCCCGTGGCCGCTTCCGCAGAGCAGCGCAGGTACCTGCAGCCATCCCAACCTGCGCTGGGCCTGCTGGCACTGCTCAGCCCAGCACCGCACTTGGAGCACTCCATGCAACTTCCCTGCCTTCCTGCCCTTCTCCTACAGTTTCTTTACCAATACATCAAGAGAATTGGCAAGGAAGACACCAGACCTATGGACACTGAGGTCAAAGCATCCTCAGAGGTCTTGGTAGAACAGAGCAGCGCTGCCCAGCTGGATCTGCTTGTAGAGACGGCTCTTTTCAATCCAGAGCAAGTAAGCAGCCTGTGGCCAGCCTTTGATCCTCCAGCAATTGCTTGGCTTTCCCAAGCCACGCCTGCTGCTCACTTGGAGCTTTTGAGGCCATGGCAGCGTGCTGGAAGAGAAGCACTTGTCTGAGGAAGAAGCTGGGCACATTGCTGACTCCCTCTGCTGGCATTCCAAGTCTCCCTGTGCCTTCTCCAGGTGCCCGGCGTGGTGAGGTACATCCACCAGTGGCTCATGGCCAATGAGGCTGCTGAGCACAGGATGGACTGGGCCCTGATGCAAGTGGCCGAGGCAGAGCCCGATGATGTGGCCATCACTCTCCTGCGGGTGGCCCCAACGTGTGACAGGTATGGGGCCCAGCTGCCCCGGGGCCTCAGGGCTCCCCAGCCCATCACCCTGTACAGCCCGGCCCAGGGCTGTGAGCAACACAGACTTCCAGGGCCCTCTGGCTGCTCCCTTTGCCAGCCCTGCTACAAAGTCGGCCCCCGAGCCCGCTGCCGTGCTGCCAGCCTGCCCCTCAGGGGCCTGTCCCCACAGGGCTGGGCTGCCTGGCTGCTGCTGCCGCTCAGGGGCAGTGGGCACAGGCAGAGCTGGCGGCCAGCTCAGCTCCCCGCTGCTGCCCAGCCCACGGTGCTGTGTCTGACCCCGCAGAGCTGCTATGGCCATGTGGACGACCATCTTGCTCTCGCCCTGGATTTCAGAGGAAGTGACACCGCTCCTCATCAATGTGGTGGGGAGCTGGCCGCAGAAAAACCTGGGCACCTCTGATGGGGACAAGACGGCTGTCTTTTCCCTGACTGTGAGTTTCTGGAGCTGGCCTTTGCTCACCGCAAGGCCGGCCGCCTCTCCAGCAGCTCTGTTGCCTCCTTCCCCCACTGCATCTCCCTGCTTCAGGCACTGGCCACAAACCTGGCCTAGGGGCAGCTTCAGGGCCACCAGGCCCGCTGCTCCCCCTGCGTCTCCCCCGGCCTCTCCCTGCCACGCTCAGGCCCTGCCACACGGACGCCCCGGCACTGAGCGCTGTCTCAGGCTGCTTTGTCCTCTGCAGGCAACTCTGGTGATGTGGAAGATCCTCCAGGGGCCCTGTTGCCCACAGATCCTCACAGTCTATTTCCCCCGCCTCTTTGTGCATCTCCTCTTCCAAACGTACTTCAGTACTTTGTATATGACAGAGGACGTCCATACCTTCTGGAAGGAATGCCAGGAGCAACACGGCCTCTCCACCAGCCCCAACAGGTGCTCCATGCCACTCCTCCTGTCCCTGCCACTTCCCCAGCCTCACAGCCAGCGCTCCCAGCGTCACCTGGGCTTTGCTGTGCACACAGGTTTGCAGTGCAGACCCTGAAGGCCCTGCTCTCCAGTCTCCACTTGGAGCATGTGGTGGTGGCAATGGAACGCAAGCGTGGCTGGGACACGCTGCTCTGTGCTGACACCCACCACTATGCCGTGGGTCTGCTGGCCAGGTGAGCCCCCCTTCTCCCCACTGCCTCTGACGTTTGTGCCCCCTGCCCGGGATGCCCCCCACAGTCCCCGTGGCCATGGGCCTGAGGACCTCGTCACCGAGGGATGGCCAAGGAGACTGCAAAAGGCTGTGAGAGGAGGGTGCCCAGGAGCAGCCACATCTGAAGGGCCCAAATACCCTCACAGGGTGCTGGGGCAATAGGACAACTGTGTCAGTCAGTCCTGGGAGAGGTTTTTTGCACCCTTGCTGAGACTCTTTCTGCCATTTTCCGCCTTCCAGGGTAATGCGCCGTGCATCCGCCCACTTGTGCAAAAGCATCTTAAGCTACCTGCTTGAGGTGCTCAGCAAACCGTTGCCACACTGGGATGTCTCTGCCATGGCATTCCTTGTGGAGGTGAGCCTGATGGCCAGCACTACCTCGCTCAGCTCCCTGCCAGCCCTGTCCCCTGGCATAGCCACAGCTGCCTGGGATGGCACCCGCGCCCTGTGCTGCTGCCTGGGCCCAGCCCTGCGCACTTCCAGGCTCCTGCCGGCCAGCTCCCCTCTCACTGCCCTGTGCCTTTCAGCTCCTAGATTGCCTGGACTTGAGTGACTGTGGTGACAGCCTAATGGAGATCTTGTATAAGTACCTGTGGTACAACTCCACAGAGATGCATCACCAGGTGCTCAGGGCTCTCCTCCTGCTAAAGGACCGTCCCTCCATGGTGAGAAGGGGGCAGCAGCTGAAGCCGTGTGGGCAGCATGAGGCTGGGCAATGCTGTCACTTGGCCTTGGCTGGCCTTTGCCTTGGGCGCTGAGGCAGCTCCTCGCAGCTCTCCTGCCTCCTGCTTCAGCTGCCCGAGTGCTTTGGGACAGCCCTTTGGCCTCTGGGCCCTGCGGCAGCTGCCCGGGCTTTCACACCCTTGTGTTCTGCACAGGCCGAAAGAATTCAGAGCCTGACAGGAAGACTAGTGCACCTCCTGTGGGACTTGGACAGTGACCTGGCCAGGATGAGCATTGCTCTCCTGAGCTATATTTTCCTGGATGAAGAAACCCCAATATCCTGGCGCAGGGCCCTGCAGCTGGCTGAGCCGCTCCTGAAACTCCTGGACAATGTAAGGCTCTGTGCCCCAGCCACGGCCACTGCCTGCTGCCCGGACACTTTGTGCCCTGTGCATTTGCAGGCCTGCGCCAATGTGGGCCACAAGAAGCCAATGATGAGGTCATTTTTCCCTCCTTCCTTTCATACAGCCTGATAGCCAGGTGCAGCTGCTCTCCATGTCTCTCCTTCGAAGAATGATGTCGTCGGCAGAAGAAGAAGGAAGAAAGCCCCTGAAGGAACGAGTGTACCAGAGCCTGCTCCCACTCTTTTTCCACTGCCAAGATGAGAATCGGCATGTGGCAGAGGTGAGGACTCCCGGGCTGCTGCTGCGCCTTGGCAGGGGGCTCAGCTGCCTCCTGCCCTGACGCAGGCTTGCAGGCTGCAGCCTCCTCCAGCCCTTGGCACTGGGACACTCCTGTGCCCTGCCTTGTGGGGCCATTTGCGGCTCTCTGCTGCTCCCCAGGCCTCTCGGACAACGCTCCTTCGCGCGGCTGGCTTTCTGAAGAGGCCAGACCTGGAAAAAGCTGTGAGGAAGGAGAAGCTGTGGAAGTTTGCCAAGCTCGTGGTAAGGGCGGGCTGCAAGTGCCAGCCAAAGGCTAGAGAAGCCCCCTGGCCCCGGTGCTCAGTGTGTGGGGCTGGCAGCTGTGCCCCTGCCCACTGCTGCAGCCGGGGGCCGCACGGCTTCTCAGGGCTGGCCGGGCACGGGAGGCCGGGACTGGCCGCAGGCAGCAGCGCCCGGCCGAGGGACAGAGCCCGCGCCAACCCTTCCCTCCTGCCGCTCTCTCCAGCTGGCAGACCACAGGATCCCCTTGGCCCAGCACCTGCGCCGGGCCCTGCAGTACCTGCAGGACCCACAGGAGACCCTGCGAGCGGCGGCCATCAGGGTCATCGGTGAGTCCCGAGCCCGGGCTCCCTCCCCGCCCCGCCGCAGCTCGGCCCCGGCCCCGGCTGCTGCCCCGGCCGCGGCACCCGGGCCCGGCGCCCTGGAGCCCCGGCTGCCCTCGGGGCTGCTGCTGCCGGCCTCTGGCAGCCGTGCCCTTGGGCTGGGTTAGGATGCGGCAAGGGCCCGGGCTGAGCCCTGCCGGGGCAGGAGGCCGTGTGGCCGCAGGGCTGGCAGCGCCGCTGGCAGGGAGCTGTGCTGCTGGGACCCTGACAGGCTCTGTGTTCTCAGGGATGGCCGGGGAGCAGCTAAGGGGGCAGCAGGCAGAGCTCCAGGTGTTGTGCAGAGGTGAGCCACGGCAGCGGGCTGACAGTGGTGGCTGTCGGGGGCAGCTGCAAGCCCTGGCCAGGCTGTGGAGGGCTCTGCTCCCTGTCCCGGTGAGGGACGGCGTGGGCAGAGCACAGTGAGATTTCAGGGCCACGTGGGGCATTTGTGGCCAGCAGCTTCGGGCTGACCCCCTTGGTCCCTGCTCCCTCCTGGTCAAGGCAAGAGCCGGCTGGCATGGCCCTGGCAGGGGGCTCTCGATGGGCCCCCACAGCTCTGGGGTGTGACCGTGGCTCTGTTCGTCTCTCTTGCAGCCCTCGAACGCCTGACGGAGGACAGAAGCGGTGCCGTGTCAGATCTGGCACTTGAAACGCTGTATGTCCTCCGGGCCATCCAGAGTGCCCGTTACTCCATTCTCCAGAGGATGCAAGACCAAATCCTCAGGGCATGGAGGACACGGCCTCGTCTGTCGGGCCTGGGCTGGCTGCGCTGCTGGAGGTGTACTCAGAGCTGACCTGAGAGGCTCTGTCTTCTGGGGCCACATGGGCCAGCCAGGATGTTTTTTTTCATAAGGGTTGTTCTTTTCCTTTTTTCTCTTCTTTTTACTATGTAAATAATGTAGGATATGTTAGGGCTGAGAGGCTCTGTCTTCTGGGGCCACATGGGCCATCTGTTAGTTTTTGTTTGATAGAGATTGTTCTTTGTTTCGTTTCCATCTAGTATGTAAATAATATAGGATATGTTATAAACCACAAGAGTCCCAAGACCTTTCTTTTGCTGCCCAGGGTGTGCGGGGCATAGGGGAAGAGAGGGAAAAGGGTTCTTGTGTTCAGCAACCTGCCGGGGCGTGCAGTGGTGCAGGGGAAATGGCCAGAAGCCCCTTGGCCTTTGGTGGTTGTGCTGAAGCCACAAGCCCTGTGGCAGGCAGGAAGCGCCATCTGTGTCCTGCTGCCCGTGTGTTGCTGCCGTGATGGCTGAGGAGCTGCTGGAGCTCCTGTGGGGCTGCGGCGCTGCTGCCGGGCCAGGCTGGGGGAGCCCCTGAGGGCACGGGGTGCTGGGAGGCCGTGAAGGGATGAGGGGCTGCGGAGGCCCAGACGGGACAAGGCAGTGGGAAGGCACGTGGGGGATGTGTGAGGGAGTGGGTGGCAGGAGGTTCCAAGGGGACAGAAGGCCCTGGAGGAGCCGGGGTGGTGGGAAGCCCTGAGGAATTGGGTGTCAGAGGCCATAAGCAGCCCCCGGGCAGCCGCCTGGTCCCTGACACCCGGCTGCTCCGGTGCTGTCCCAAAATGTCCCCCAGGCCTGCAGCAGAAGGCCTGGAGGCTGGGACACCACCCCAGCGGGAGGGTGGGGACAGCCCGAGGTGCCCAGGCTGGGCTGGCTGGGGACATGGAGGGCAGGGGGTGCTGCCAGGCCACGGCCACTGGGTGCCTCCAGGAAGGGGCAGTGGGCAGAGGCAGGGCTGGCCGCCAGCCCGGGCCCTCGCGGCTGCCCAGGCCACGCTGCTATGACCGAGGCCCCCCTGACACAGAGCTCAGGGCCCACAGAGCTGCTGCCACCATGGGGAGGGTGGCGATGTCTCCTCCGGCAGGGCTGCCCAGTGGCTGCTGCCCAAGCGGCTCTGGAGCCCACAGAAACAGCAGCAGAGTGTGCCCAGGAACAGCAGCAGCCCCAACGTCAGCACCTGCGCACTGAGGCGTCCGCAGCAGCCGGGTGCCAAACAGGGGGAGGCTGTGGGCACAATTGCCTCTGCTTTGGCAAAAGGCTTCAGCAGAGTTGGCCACAATGGCTTTCTCTTCACTTGCAGCCTCACAGCAACGCTTGCCAGCTTCAGCTGCAGCCTGTGCCCGTGACTGACTTGGATGGCCGTGCTTGAGGGCGAGCTCGCCTTCCACACTCAGGTGCCCCAAGGCAGCGGCATTGGCGCCATCCTGAGAAAGAGAGAGAGAGAGAGAGAGAGAGAGAGAGAGAGAGTCTGATGGGGCAGCTGCCCTCCCTCTCGTCTGTCCAGGCACCTTAAAGACACATGAAACCAAATCCTGGACTTGCTTGGAACAAAGGAAGAAGCAGCATGTGCTGAAAAAAGCAGGGACTTACACGGCTCAGTTTTGCTCTCCACTTGGGCAATCCCAGAATCCCTGAGCACTTCGTGTTGCAAAGTAGCATCAACATCATCCAGTCTCCAAGCACCCTGCCATGGGCACAGGTGGTGTGCAGGCACAGGTGTCACTAGAATTGGGAGAACACTTTTCCATGTTGACCTTTTCCTCTCCTGGATTTCAAGCAAAGATGAAAACATCATCTGGTGAATGACAGGTGAATAGTGTAGCTCACAGAACGAGGAGTAGGAGTCTCCAATGGCCCATGGTGTGTCCATTCAACCATTGTTAGATTGTCCAGTTGGAGCTCAGCGTGGTGCAGCCCGGGCACAGGCACCAGGCTGGTCCATTTCAGCATCCCAAAGTCTTGGTGGCTCCCTGTGCACCCACTGTCTCCTGAATCCATTCTTGAACTCCCAGTTACTGCTGTGCAGGACATGAGAACACAGGAGCAGCTTGTTTTGCTCATTCTTGCCTTTGCTGCTCCTGCCTAAAGGAATCATCAGGACTATATGCTGATGGAATGGGATCGCCGAACAGCAGGGACTTTGTCTCTAGAGTCTAAAACTAAAACCTTGTCTGACTGTTTAGACACTCTAAAATCCAGGGTGAGAATGACAGCTTTGGTATGGAAGAATCCTAGAAATCTTGACTTGTGATTTTTCTAGTCAAGGATTTGAATGCCAATGTGGAAACTACCAAAATATTCAAACTTGTTTTCATTGGCAACCCCTTTGAAATGGCATCAGCACACCTCCAGGGGACAGGGTATGACAGTGGGGACAGTACTTGGCAGCTCATGGCTTCAGATGTGGGAGGTAAATATTTTGCCTAGGTACAAATTGAAGTTCAAGTTTTCCCATGGTTTGGATTGACTGGTCATTGCCTGTAACTTTAATCAATGCAAAAGGATGTAAAAGCAGAGTTTCTGGAGAATGTGCACTAGGGAGGGAATAGGGAGAAAACCTTGAACACAGCCAGCAGGCTCTGGAAAAATCTAAAAAATTAAAACTAAAAATAGATGTAGCTCTGTGACTGTCCAGGCGGGACTATTTGTGTCTGGAGGTGATTGTAAAACATTTTAAAACCTTAGGAAATTCGGGAACTCAGGAAGAAAGTTAGGCTTGCTAAAGATTATGTGAAACCGTACCTGTGTAATCAATATATGATAAATGATAGAATTGTTAGATGTGATTAGATATAATTATTGTTTAAAGAACATGAGGAACAATGTTAGGGGGCTGAGGTGGGATAACGAGAAATCCATGCTTGGGTAAAAACAATGCATACAATAGAACAATGTAAGTTTAATAATTAATATGTAAGTTGTATAACGATAGAGTATAAAATATGTTCAGCTCAAAACCAAGATGGGTCAGATTTGGGTCTGTGTACCCCTGACACCCAGAGCTCTTCAATAAAGCACCTTCATATAATCATTGTGTGATGATGTATGTTCCAGATCTCTAACAATTTCATCAGATTTTACTGGAATTGTGTGGGACATTTCTGGAATTTTGTGGATTTTTTTTGTAGAATTTTGTGGGATATTGATGAGATTCAGGGAAATCTGGGATTTTTCTTGAACGTTGTGGACATTTGTAGACATTTTGTGAGATGTCGCTGGAATTTTGTAATGTTTTGAGAAGATGTAAGGAATTTTGTGTCATTTTTCTGAAATTTTGTGGAATTTCTCTAGAATTTTATGGGGTATTGAGGAGATTTTGTGAGATGGTTCTGGAATTTTGTGGGATATTGAGTTGATTTAGGGAAATTTGTGGGACTTTTCGTGAATTTTGTGGACATTTGAGGAGATTTTGAGGGATGTTGCTGTAATTGTGTAGGTTTTGAAAAAATTTAGGGAATTTTGCGAGATATTTTCTGGAATTTTGAAGATTTCTCTGGAATTTTGTGAGATTTGGAGGAGGCCTGAGGAATTTTGAGGAGTTTTTCTTAGATTTTGTGGAAATGGATCGAGTTTTTTTGAGATGTTGCAGGAATTTAGATGAGTTTTGAGAAGATTTAGGGAATTTTGTGATATTTTTCTCGAATTTCACGGGGCTTTCAAGAATTTTGTGGGATTTTTCTTGAATTTTGTGGAAATCTGTGGAGATTTTCTGAGATACTGCAGAAATTTGGTTCGGTCTTGGAAAGTTTAAGGAATTTTGTGGGTTGTTTCTGGAATTATATGGAATATTGTAAAGATTTAGGGGAATCTGTGAGATTTGTCTTGAATTTTGTGGACGCTTGTGGACATTTTGTGGGATGTTGCAGGAATTTGTTTGGGTTTTGAGAAGATTTAAGGAATTTTATGGAATTTCCTGGAATTTTGAGGATTTCTCTAGAATTTTGTGGGATTTGGAGGAGATTTGAAGAATTCTGAGGGATTTTTCTAAGATTTTGTGGGAATCTGTGAAGATTTTGTGAGACGTTGAAGGAATCTGGTTGGGTTTTGAGAAGTTTTAGGGAATTCTGTGGTATTTTTCTGTAATTCTGAAGGGCTTTTCCAGAATTTTGTGAGGTTTTTCTGGAATTTTGTGAAAAATTGTGAAGATTTTGTGGGATGTTTCAGGAATTTTGTGGGATTGTGTGGGATTTGGAGGAGACTTGAAGAGTTTTGAGGATTTTTTCTTAGATTTTGTGAAAATTAGTGAAGATTTTGTGAGAAGTTTCAAGAATTTGGTTGGATTTTGAGAAGATTTAGGGAATTTTGTGGGATTTTTCTTGAATTTGCTGGACATTTGTGGCAATTTTGTGAGATATTTCTTGAATTTGGTAAGGTTTTGAGAAGATTAAGGGAATTTTGTGGAATTTTTCTGGAATTTTGTGGAGCTTTTCCAGAATTTTGTGGGACTTGTAGGAGACCTGAAGTATTTTGAGGGACTTTTCTTAGATTTTCTGGAAATTTGTGGAGATTTTGTGGGATGTTTCAGGTATTTGGTTGGGTTTTGGGATGATATAGGGAATTTTGTGTGGTTTTTCCTGTATTTTGTGAACATTTTCTGGGATTTTTCTGGAATATGGTAGAATTTCTCTAAAATTTAGTGAAAATTTGTGGAAATTTTGAGGAATTTTGCTTAGATTTTGGGGAAATCAGTGGAGATTTTGTGAGATGTTTCTGGAATTTGGTAGGGTTTTGAGAAGATTCAGGGAATTTTGTGGGAGTTTTTTGCAATTTTGTGGACATTTCTACAGACTTTGTGAGATGTTTCTGGAATTTGGTAGGGTTTTGAAAAGATTTAAGGAATTTTGTGGTGCTTTTCAAGAATTTTGTGGGATTTTTCTTGAATTTTGTGGATATTTGTGGTCATTTTGTGAGATGTCTCTGGAATTTGGTAATGTTTTGAGAAGATTTAAGGAATTTTTTGGCATTTTCCTGGAATTTTGAGGAGTTTCTTTTGTATTGGTTTAGATTTGCTAATTTCATTTTTCCGGCTAATGCACCCAATAAATGTCGTGTTTTAGAGGCAGTAACTAAAAAATTACTTGAAAACTCACTTATTTTTTGCTGTGAGATATGGATTAGAGCAGGAGAAAAACAGGCTTAAAACTTAAAAGGAATAAAGAAATTTTATTAACAAACTACAAGAATAAGAACACCAGAATAAACCTCCAGAAAACCCTTTTTTTCCCCCACTACCGAACCATTCCCTTGTTCACATGGCAACATAGAGACAAAAAACCTTGGAACTTTGGTGTTTAAAATGTCCTAATTCCTGCTAGAGTCTTTTCATCAGTCTTTGCAGAGAAACAGAAGTCTTCTTCTGCTGATTTGTGGAGTTTTTCACAGGAAAATTATTTCTGTTATAGTTTTCTATTTCTCTGATGCCAGCTGCCCTGAAATCTGTCAGCAGTTCACTCCTCCCATTTCACATCACTCTGAGGTGTGTATGGGTCAATGAGTCTAGGGGTGTCATTTTAAGGATGAGTTATTCAAAGGCAAAAGTTCTCTTCATCTGTCTCTGTGAGCTTCCCTGGAAACAGAAGTTTTCTCTTTGCCTCTCAAAATGCATCAAATCTTCAACTATTACTTCTCCCCGCTCTGTTCCAGCACCTCACTGTATCACAATTACTCCACCTCTTGCTGAAAATCCACACTTTGAACACTCCATTCCTCCCAATATACTCTGTCATGAATTAAAGGAGTTTTTTTCAGAACACTATTGTCCATCTCCATAGCTTTAACAGAAAAATATTTCAGCTTAATTAAAGCATCTCCTTATTCTCTACCTCTTCTGAAGCTTAATTCTTTTCTTTACTGTCTCTGATAGTTTATAAAGTCTCTTTACATGTTGATTACTCTCTTTTTCTCTCTCTGGGTAAAAGGATTAATCTGCAAGTCTCATCTGGGTAATGAAAAGGTTAAAATCTTGCCCAGGCTTTGTAGATGGTTCTGTGATCTCTGCCGGAGCAGCGGCTGGAGCTGTGTGCGCTGGAAGATTCTTCATGGCTGCTCTGGAGAGTGTGGTCACTGTCTCAGCCCGCCGCAGCTCAAGAGCTTTTTCTTTCTTTCCTGGGCAGTCTGTGGTGAATTCAGTCGCAGCAAAAAGTGCAGCCGAGCCAGGGAGCGGCCTGGCCCAGCCAGAGCCCGGGGCAAGCCCCGCAGGCCCCATCTCCCGGCCGGGAGCCGCGGCAGGCCCAGCCCAGCCCCTGCCCGGGCCGCATGGGCTGGGCCGGGGACGGGAAGCCAGCTGGAGCTCAGTTACCTTTCACAGCCAGCAAACCAAGAGACAAAGAAATTCCCAGCCTTAGGGCTTAAGCTGCTGTTCACAGCTTGATCTCACTTTGCAATGGGCAAAACTGCTGGCACTTCTCAGCAATGGCCTCTTATGGGCCAGGAGAAAAACTCCTCACAGCCTCCAGCAGCTTCAACTTCCTTAGGTGCTTCTCTTTGTTTTCTGAAGTGTCAGTCCATCAGACATGGGATTTTGGGAAAATGTAGGATATTCTGTGGTATTTTTTTGGAGGTTTCTGGAATTACTCTGGAATTTTTGGGGATTTTGATGAGATTTAGGTAATTTTGTGGAATTTTTCTGGAATTCTGAGGGATTTTGAGGAGATTTAAATAATTTTGTGGAATTATTCTGGAGTTTTCTAGAATTTTGAGGAGATGTATGGAATTTTGTAGAAGTTTTGTGGAATTTTGTGGGATCCATCGGGAATTTTGCAGGATTTTGGGGTGATTAAAAAAATTTTGTGGGATTTTGAAAAGGTTTAGAGAATTTTGTAAGATTTTTGTGGAATCTTATGGGATTTTGAGGAAATGTATGGAATTTTGGGAATTTTTCTAGAATTTTGTGGAAATTTACTGGATTTTTTGTGGAATTTTGTGGAGATTTCAATGATTTTGTGGGATTTTTGTGGAATTTTGTGGGATTTTGTAGAGATTTTTGACAGAGTCAAAACTGCTGGCACTTCTCAGCAATGGCCTCTTATGGGCCAGCAGAAAAACTCCTCTCAGCCTCCAGCAGCTTCAACTTCCTTAGGTGCTTCTCTTTCTTTTCTGAAACATCAACCCATCAGACATGGGATTTTGGGAAAATGTAGAAAATTTTGTGGGATTTTGGTGGAATTTTGTGGATTTTTTCTGGAATTTTGTGGGATTTTGATGAGATTTAGGTAATTTTGTAGAATTTTTCTGGAATTCTAGAGGATTTTGAGGAGATTTCAATAATTTTGTGGGATTATTCTGGAATTTTCTGGAATTTTCAGGAGATGTATGGAATTTTGTAGAAGTTTTCTGGAATTTTGTGGGATCCATTGGGAATTTTGCAGGATTTTGGGGTGATTTAAATAATTTTGTGGGATTTTGAAGAGGTTTAGGGAATTTTGTAAGATTTTTGGGGAATCTTATGGGATATTGAGGAAATGTATGGAATTTTGGGAATTTTTCTACATTTTTGTGGAAATTTTCTAGATTTTTGTGGAAATTTTGGGGAGATTTAAATGATTTTGTGGGATTTTGATGAGATTTAGGTAATTTTGTAGAATTTTTCTGGAATTCTAGAGGATTTTGAGGAGATTTCAATAATTTTGTGGGATTATTCTGGAATTTTCTGGAATTTTGTGGAGATGTATGGAATTTTGTAGAAGTTTTGTGGAATTTTGTGGGATCCATCTGGATTTTTGCAGGATTTTGGGGAGATTTAAATAATTTTGTGTGATTTTGAAAAGGTTTAGGGAATTTTGTAAGATTTTTGTGGAATCTTATGGGATTTTGAGGAAATGTATGGAATTTTTGAAACTTTTCTAGAATTTTGTGGAAATTTTCTAGATTTTTTGTAAAATTTTGTGGAGATTTAAATGATTTTGTGGGATTTTGATGAGATTTAGGTAATTTTGTAGAATTTTTCTGGAATTCTAGAGGATTTTGAGGAGATTTAAATAATTTTGTGGGATTAATCTGGAATTTTCTGGAATTGTGAGGAGATGTATGGAATTTTGCAGAAGTTTTGTGAAATTTTGTGGGATCCATCTGGAATTTTTCAGGATTTTGGGGAGATTTAAATCATTTTGTGGAATTTTGAAGAGGTTTAGGGAATTTTGTAAGATTTTTGTGGAATCATGGGATTTTGAGGAAATGTATGGAATTTTGGGAATTTTTCTAGATTTTTGCGGAAATTTTCTAGATTTTTGTGGAAATTTTGGGGATATTTAAATGATTTTGTGGGATTTTTGTGGAATTTTGTGGAATTTCTCTGGAATTATTTCGGATTTTGATGGAATTTTGTGGATTTTTTCTGGAATTTTGTGAGATATTGAGAAAATGTAAAGTATTTTGTGGGATTTTTTCTGGATTTTTGTAGATTTTATGATAATTTGAAGAATTCTGTGGCATTTTTGTAGAATTACGTGGGATTTTGTGGAATTCTTGGGATTTTTGTGTCATTTTATCAGATTTTACTGCAATTTTGTGGAATTTTTCTTGAATTCTGTGAGATTTTTGTGGAATTTTATCAGATTTTACTGGAGTTTTGTGAATTTTTGGTGGAATTTTGAACATTTTTTTGTGGAATTTTGTGGGATTTTGAAGAGACTTAAGGAATTCTGTGAGATTTTCCTGGATTTTTGTGGACTTTTGTGGGATTTTTGTGGAATTTTTCTGGAATTTTGTGGAATTTTGAGAAAATTTCAATATTTTTGTGGATTTTTTTTGGAATTTTGTAGGGTTTTTTTGAATTTTATGCAATTTTGAGAAAATTTAGGGAATATCAAGGAATTTTGAAGTGATTTGGGAAACCGTGAGATTTTTCTGAAATTTTGTAGGATTTTGAGGAGATTTAGGGAATTTCATGGAATTTTTTCTGGAATTTTGTGGGATTTTGTAAAGATTTGGGGAATTTAGTAAGATTTTTGTGGGATTTTTCTGGAACTTTGAAGGATTTTTCTGGAATTTTGTCGTTTTTTTCTGGAATTTTGTGGGTTATTTCTGGCCATCTGTGGAAACTGGAGGAGATTTTGTGGTATAGTTCTGGAATTTGCTGGGATTTTGAGTAAATTTAGGGAATTTTGTGGGATTTTTTCTGGATTTTTGTAGATTTTATGAAAATTTGAAGAATTCTGTGGGATTTTTGTAGAATTACGTGGGATTTTGTGGAATTCTTGGGATTTTTGAGTCATTTTATCAGATTTTACTGCAAATTTTGTGCAATTTTTCTTGAATTCTGTGAGATTTTTGTGTAATTTTATCAGATTTTACTGGAGTTTTGTGGATTTTTTTCTAAAATTTTGAACATTTTTTGTGGAATTTTGAAGGTATTTTGAAGAGACTTAAGGAATTCTTTGAGATTTTCCTGGATTTTTGTGGACTTTTCTGGAATTTTGTGGAATTTTGAGAAAATTTCAATATTTTTGTGGAATTCTTGTGGAATTTTGTAGGGTTTTTTTGAATTTTATGCAATTTTGAGAAAATTTAGGGAATATCGAGAAATTTTGAGGTGATTTGGGAAACCGTGAGATTTTTCTGGAATTTTGTGGGATTTTTGTAAAGATTTGGGGAACTTAGTGGGATTTTTGTGGGATTTTTGTGGAACTTTGAAGGATTTTTCTGGAATTTTGTGGTTTTTTTCTGGAATATTGAGGGTTATTTCTGGCCATCTATGGAAACTGGAGGAGATTTTGTGGTATAGTTGTGGAATTTGGTAAATTTTGAGTAGATTTAGGGAATTTTGTGGGATTTTTTCTGGATTTTTGTAGATTTTATGAAAATTTGAAGAATTCTGTGGGATTTTTGTAGAGTTACATGGGATTTTGTGGAATTCTTGGGATTTTTGTATCATTTTATCAGATTTTACTGCAAATTTTGTGCAATTTTTCTTGAATTCTGTGAGATTTTTGTGTAATTTATGAGATTTTACTGGAGTTTTGTGGATTTTTTTGTAAAATTTTGAACATTTTTTGTGGAATTTTGTGGGATTTTGAAGAGACTTAAGGAATTCTGTGAGATTTTCCTGGATTTTTGTGAACTTTTGTGGGATTTTTGTGGAATTTTTCTGGAATTTCGAGGAATTTTGAGAAAATTTCAATATTTTTGTGGAATTCTTGTGGAATTTTGTAGGGGTTTTTTTTAATTTTAAGCAATTTTGAGAAAAATTTAGGGAATTTCGAGGAAATTTGAGGCGATTTGGGAAACCGTGAGATTTTTCTGAAATTTTGTAAGGACTTAGAGGAGATTTAGGGAATTTCATGGAATTTTTTCTGGAATTTTGTGGGATTTTGTAAAGATTTGGGGAATTTAGTGGGATTTTTGTGGGATTTTTTCTGGAACTTTGAAGGATTTTTCTTGAATTTTGTGGATTTTTTCTGGAATTTTGTGGGTTATTTCTGGCCGTCTGTGGAAACGAGGAGATTTTGTGGTATAGTTCTGGAATTTGCTGGGATTTTGAGTAGATCTAGGGAATTTTGTGGAGTTTTTCTGGAATTTTGCGGTAATTTGAGGTACGTTAGAGAATTTAGTTAAGCTTTTGTGTAGAATTTTGTGGATTATTTGTGGAATTTTTTGAAAGTTTTCAGGAATTTTGTGAGTTCTCTGAAACTTTGTGGGTTATTTCTGGCCATCTGTGGAAACTGGAGGAGATTTTGTGGTATAGTTTTGTGGAATTTGGTGGAATTTTGAGTAGATTTAGGGAATTTTGTGGGATTTTTTCTGGATTTTTGTAGATTTTATGATAATTTGAAGAATTCTGTGGGATTTTTGTAGAATTTTATGTAGAATTATTGGGATTTTTGTGTCATTTTATCAATTTTTACTGCAATTTTGTGGAATTTGTCTTGAATTCTGTGAGATTTTTGTGTAATTTTATCAGATTTTACTTGATTTTGTGGATTTTTTTGTGGAATTTTGAACATTTTTTGTGCAATTTTGTAGAATTTTGAAGAGACTTAAGGAATTCTGTGACATTTTCCTGGATTTTTGTGGACTTTTGTGGGATTTTTGCAGAATTTTTCTGGAATTTTGTGGAATTTTGAGAAAATTTAAATATTTTTGTGAAATTCTATTGGAATTTTCTAGGGTTTTTTTTAATTTTATGCAATTTTGAGAAAATGTAGGGAATTTTGAGGCGATTTGGGAAATTGTGAGATTTTTCTGAAATTTTGTGGGATTTTGTAAAGATTTGGGGAATTTAGTAAGATTTTTGTGGGATTTTTCTGGAACTTTGAAGGATTTTTCTGCAATTTGGTGGATTTTTTTCTGGAATTTTGTGGGTTATTTCTGGCCATCTGTGGAAACTGGAGGAGATTTTGTGGTATAGTTCTGGAATTTGCTGGGATTTTGAGTAGATCTAGAGAATTTTGTGGAGCTTTTCTGGAATTTTGCGGGAATATGAGGTAATTTAGAGAATTTACTTAAAGTCTTTTGTAGAATTTTGTGGAATATTTGTGGAATTTTTTGAACGTTTTCAGGAATTTTGTGGAATTTTCTGAAATTTTGTGGGATTTTGAGGAGATTTCAAGAATTTTGAGGGATTTTTCTTGGATGTTGTGGGAAATTGAGGAGATTTAGGCAATTTTGTTGGGTTTTTGTGGAATTTTGTGCATTTTTTCTAGAATTTTATGGGATTTAAAGAAAAATTAAAGAATGATGGGATTTTTCATTAATTTTTGTGGAATACTTCTGGAATTTTGTGGATATTTTTCTGCAATTTCATGAATTTTTTCTGCAATTTGTGGGATTTTAACAAAATTTAGAGAATTTTGTGGGATTTTTGTAGGAATTTTGTCAGATTTTACTGGAATTTTGTGGGATTTTTTTATTAATGGAGAAGACAATGAATATTTTGCCAAACCTCCTTTCAAACAACAAAACTTGGGGCAGCATGACAGAAAAGAAGAGAAGAAAATCTTCCCCAGTTAGAACAGAGCCAGAGTCCCACCATTTTCCCCTCCACTTTCATTTCTTTTCTCCATTTAGAGGCAAACCTTCCATCTCCAAAAGCTTCCATCTCTCACTTCCTGATGCCGTTTGCCACCCTTTAGCCTCGACCCCCACGGATCTGAGTGCTGTCCATGTGGGGCTGGGGATGCTCAGCCTGGAAAGAGAAGGGGCTGGGGAGGCCTCCCTGCAGCTCTAGGAAAGATGGGCACAGAGAGGAGAAGGCTTCCAACTGCAGGAGTGAGATTGAAGTTGGATCTAATGCAGCTGCTCTTTTCCACTCAGGCTGCTGGGCCACTGGCCCAGGCTGGGCACAGAGGCTGGGGATGCTCCATCCTTGGCAACATCCAAGGCCAGCTGGGAGCGGGGCTCTGAGCAACCTGTTCTGGGGGAAGATTGCTCAGCTTGGAACAAGATGGTCTTTAGGGTCCCTTCCAAGCCCAAGCACCCAGGGATTCCATCATTCTGGCATCTCCCTTGTCCACTTCAGCCTGGGCCTGGGCTCCTGGCACTGATGTCACAGTGCACGCTCCAGCTAGAACTTCCAGCATCCAGCAACGGCCACAACACAACCCTTGGCTCCTTGTGCCAGCACGCTCTTCACCCTGCTCCAGGCCTACCCCTGTCACCTTGTTGTCACCTGCTCCCTCATACCCCCAGCAGTCCCAAAAGCTCCCCGTTGAGTGCATTTTGCTCTCCATCCCTGCAGGATGTCTGCATTTGCTCCAAAGAAGGTATGGTACCATTCCACAGAGGTGGACACCCCGCAGCTGCCTGGCTGGGCTGGAGCTCTGTGGGATAGTGTGGGAAAGGGACCCCACTGGGAGATTTTGCTACCTCTGCAGGCTGGCACAGACACAGAGGAGGAGATGGAGGTGGATACACAGATGGATACCGAAGAGAAAATGGAAGTGGATGGAGAGAACACCAGAGAGGAAGAGATGGATGTGGATGTGGATCAGACGGAAGTAGAAATGGAGGTGGACATGGAAGAGCACATTGAGGAGATGGATATTGATGTAGAAGACGAGGAGGAGGACATGGTGTTGGGATGAAGAGCGATGCCAGCAGCAGAACAGGCAGGTGCTCCCCACAGGCAGAGTGGGTCCCCTGCTGCCAGCCTGGGGCTGGGCTGGGCACTCCCTGCTCAGGGACACGCTAGCCCATGCACTGGATTCTGCTGGCCATCCCTGGCCTGGCCTGGGCTTGCTTTGGGCCACACAAGCCCTGTTCCAGTGCCTGGGCCACAGCCCCCAGCCCCAGCCAGCCTCACTTCTGGCAGCAGAGTCCCACTGTGCCAGTGTCCCAGCCTGGCAGCACATGGAACACCCCTCCATGCCTGACTGCACTGACCGTGCTACTTGTTTTTCTTCCAGGACTGAGGCACATCCCGGACACAGATGCCACCCTGCTGTATATACGTTTTACAGTTGTTGTGTTCTGATAGACATTTTAGGATTTGCTTAAGTGTTCTGTAAATACGTTTCATGTAGTTTTGTTAGATATGTTCTTAGGTAAATAGGTTCTATAGTTTATTGTTGTTGTTGTTACCAAGGCTTGGATGTCCCTGCGGGAGCTGGCACAGCCACCCCAGGAGTGGGCTCCCTGTGCACAGGGGGTCCCACTGTCAGAGCTCACCCTCTCCTTGCAGTTTCTCTGCACACACTTGGTAGCTGGAGGGGCAAATCCCAGTGGGCCCTGTCCCATGGCATCCCACATGGGAGCAGGGCTCAGCCTCATCCATGGCTCTTCCCTGGCTAGCCCCAGGGCTAAGGAGGCTGCACTGGGCTGCGGGCAGCCTGCTTCCTGGGCACCCTGAGCGGCTGGAGCCAGCCTGGAGGGAGCCTCAGCACAGGGGCCTCTGGCCCACATGCACCAAGATTTCCTTTGGAAACCCCCTCTGTCACCACACTCTGCTACAAGCACCACATCAATTGTTCCTCCTAGTTAAAGGGGAGACCTTAATTGGCACAAATTTGTCCCTTGGACTTTCTAGCAAAGCAAATGTCAGCACTTGTAATCCCTGTTCTGCACTCCCTGCTCGGGCACCAAAACATTGGAACCTGCCAGAACATCTTGAATTAGCACCAACCTGCAGAGAGCTACAGGGGGAGAACAACCCCCAACCACACAGGGACATTGATGGGCTGGGGCAGAGCTGAAACTAAAGTATTTTAATGCCAAGAGAGAGGACTTTTTATTGCTGAATTCATTCTCCCAGGACAAGAATGAAAGCTTTGTCTCCTCACCTGCCACACATGTCTATTGCCAAGGTTTGCTTCTGGGTTACGACTGATTTTTATTCATCTCTTCAGAACTCTGATGCTCTTCCTGCCTAAGGTGCAGAGATGATATTTCAGATATTTCAGAGCCAGGTGAGCTCAGCACAGCTTGTGCAACACGCAGAATTTCCAGACCCACAGATTCAGGCCATGCAAACTGATACTTTTTCATCTCTGTGCAAAGATCACTGCAAGGATGTCATGATGTACCACACACTGCTCAGAGCTGTCCCTTCTATCCAGCTCTCCCCAGTCACTTCACACACTACACTCCAAGCACTTTCTGATAGAGTTCAGTAGCAGATGGGATTTCATCCTGGCTTTTCTTCCTTTTCTCCTGAGCTGTCTCCAGACACCGTGTGTGGGCACTGCAGCAGCATGAACGTGGCACCTCCCTGACACTGAGATTCATGTCACAACTTTTCATCCAAAGCAGCAAAGAAATGATTCCCACTGGCTCCCACACGGCTCCCTGGCAACTTTGTGCTGCTGCAGCTCCAGCACCAGCCCTGGTGCACAGCAATTTCAGGAGGAGACACACCAAAGGAATCAGCCATTCCCAGAGAAGAAACATCTGTTTGCATGGCCCAAATCCCCACAACACTGCAGACTGTGCTGACCCTGCACACTCTGCATTTGCACTTCAGCCTCTGTGCCTCACTTTTCCTCTCACTAAAGTCCCCCCAGTTTCCCTCATGCTCACATTCCCAAGAGAATTCAAAGCAGCATTAGGAGCAGGGAGAGATGATGGGAGCTGTCCCAAGGCTCAACAAAATTTCTCAGGCCTGACAATTCTAGTCAAGGACAGAGGAAAAACCTGCATGGAAGAGGTGTGAAATCAAAGCAGTCATCAAATTTAGGTAGAATGAGAGAAGCTGAAGAGGTTTTCAGTGTTTGCAACAAGATTAGCAGCTCCAGGCACAGGAGGGATGCGACATTTTCCCCACTCTAACAACTCTGGGATGCAAATTGCATCTCAAATCCTTCTCCCCAGCTCTGGGACTTGTTCAGCCCCCACCATGGTGCTGAATTTTTCAAGCAAAGTGGAAGCTGGTCAGAGAGGTGGCTTGCAAATCCAAATCACAGAGGACAGCTTGGAAGCAGCAGCCAGAGCAAAGAGAGGCAGAGCCTGGCCCTGGGGTGCAGCACAATGTTGTGGTTTAGATTTGCTAATTTCGTTTCCCGGCCAATTTACCAAATAAATGTCATGGTTTTAAAGCAGTAGCTAAAAAATTACAAGAAAACTTACTTATTTCTTGCTGTGAGATATACATTAGAACAAGAGCAAAAGAGACTTAAAAGGAATAAAGAAAGTTTTTTAACAGAACTACAAGAATAAGAAAACCAGAATAACTTCCAGAAAACCTCTTTCTCCCCCACTACCCAACCATTCCTTTGTTCACATGACAACATAGAGACAAAAAACTTGGAACTTTGGTGTTTAAATCAGTCCCAATTCCTGTTAGAGTCTTTTCATCACCCTTTGTTGAGAAACAGAAGTCTTCTTCTGCTAATCTATGGAGTTTTTCACAAGAAAACCATTTCTGTTATAGCTTTCTATTTCTCTGATGCCAGCTGCCTGGAAAAAATCTGTCAGCAGTTCACTCCTCCCATTTCACATCACTCTGAGGTGTGTTATGGGTCAAATGAGTCTTGGGATGTCATTTTTAAGGATGAGTTATTCAAAGGCAAAAGTTCTCTTCATCTGTCTCTGTGAGCCTCCCTGGAAAGAGAAGTTTTCTCTTTGCCTCTCAAAAGGCCACAAATCTTCAACTATTACTTCTCCCTCTGTTTCAGTATCTCACAGCATCACAATCGCTTCACTATTTGCTCAAATTCCACACTTTGAACACTCCATTCCTCCCAATATACTCTGTCATGAATTAAAGGAGCTCTTTTTCAGAACACTATTGTCCATCTCCATAGCTTTAACAGAAAAATATTTCAGTTTAATTAAAGCATCTCCTTATTCTCTCTTCCGCATCTAAAACTTAACTCCTTTCATCACAGTTTTTGATGGTTTTATGATGTCGTCTTTATGTTGATTGTCTGTCTCTCTCTGTCTCTCTGGGAAAAAGGAGTAATCTGTATGTTTTATCAAGGTAGTAAAAGAATTAAAGTCTTGGAAAGCTGCAGATGTTGATGGTGTCAGGTTTCAGTCCAGCAGCAGAAACTGCAAACCAAGCCAGGCCGGCCAGCTCCGTTTCTCCCCCCCCGCCCTCTGCGGCCTTGTCCGGCCTGGAGGGGGGAGGAGGCCGAGACAGAGCCTGTTACCTCGTCAGAAGCCAGAAACCAAAGAGAACAAGGGAGCTGTCATAGGGTAGCTTTACTTTTAAGACAGCTTAGAAAGAAGAGAAGTTGAAGCTGCTGGTGGCTGATGGGAGTTTTTCCTCCTGACCAATTATGAGTCATTTCCAAGAATTGACAGCAGATCTGACCATTAAAAAGTGAATTCAACTTGTAAACACCCCCTTAAGAAGTACAGACAGAATTCTCTTATTCTCTTTGGTTTCCGGCTTCTGAGGAGGTAACAAGGCTCTGTCTCGGCCTCCTCCCCCCATCTCCAGGCCGACAAGGCCTCGGGGTGGAAGTGGGGAGGGGGAAGAGAAGCAGCGCTCGTCAGCCAAGCTTGGTTTTCAGTTTTAGCTGCTAGACTGAAACTTAACACCATGAACTCTTGCAGTTTTCCTAAAGCTTTTAATTCTTTTACTACCTGGATAAACATACAGATTACTCCTTTTCTCAGAAAAACAGAGAAAGAGAGAGACAATCAACATAGAGAAGACATCATAGAACCACCAAAAACAGTGAAAAAAAGAGTTAAGTTTAAATAAGAAAGAGAGAATAAGGAGATGCTTTACAGCTGAAATATCTTTCTGTTAAAGCTATGGAGATGGACAATAATAGTATAAAAAGACTCCTTTAATTCATGATGAGTGTTGGGAAGAATAGAGTATTCGAAGTGTAAGTTTTGAGCAAAAGAGAGAGAGTACTTGTGATACTGTGAGTTGCTGGAATTGAGTTGAGTGAAGATTTTGAAGCTTTGAGGGGCAAAAAGAAAACTGTTTTCCAGGAAAGCTCACAGAGACAGATGAAGAAGACTTCTGCCTTTGAATGATTTATCCTTAAAAACATCGGAGAGATGTGAAATGGGAGGAGAAGATCTAATGACAGATTTCCGGGCAGCTGGCATTAGAGAAATAGAAAACTATGATGAAAAATAGTTTTCTTGTGAGAAACTCCGTAAGTTAACAGAAAGAGACTTCTGTTTCTCTACAAAGACTGATGAAAAGACTGTAGCAAGAATTAAGACTGTTTTTAACCACCAAAGTCCTAAAGTTATTTGTCTCTATGTTGTCATGCGTACAGAAGAATAGTTAAGATGTGGAAGATAAGGGGGTTTTCTGACAGTTTATTCTGGTGTTCTTATTCTTGTAGTTTGTTAATAAACTGTCTTTATTCCTTTTAAGTTTTAAACCTGTTTTGCTCTTGTTCTAATCCATATCTCACAACAAGAAATAAGTAATTTTTTAGTTACTGGTTTAAAACCACGACACCTGGCAGCCTCAGTGACTGTGGATTTATTGACATCTCAGCCCTACAAGATTCCCACGGGAATTATGGGACCAGTGATAATAAATGGAAAAGCTGTGGGTGCAATAGTGTTGGGACGTTCATCTGCTAGTCTAATGGGATTGTTTATTTTACCTGGAGTAATTGATGTGGACTATTCTGGTGAAATATATATCATGGCATATACACTGGCACCACCAGCCAGAATTGATAAGGGACAGCAAATTGCACAACTGGTGCCAGTACCACAATATACCCATCAATTGACACCACTGAAAAATCAATTACAGGGTACGGGTGGATTTGGTTCTACTGGAGGACTTACATTGCTTACCCTGGGCTTAAACACTCGACCCAAACGAAAAGTTGTTCCCAATTATAACGGAGAATCCCACCAATTAGAAGGACTATTGGATACTGGGACAGACTCAAGTATTGTTGCTCCACAGTATTGGCCCCAGGAATGGCCTTTGTTGTCCAGTATGGTTACTGTTACAGGGGTGGGAGGCTTAACTTTGGCAAAAAGGTCTCCTCAAATCCAGATTCAATTAGATGGGAAGGTCATTAATTCTGTTTTGTCAATTGTTCCATTACCAGACAAGGTTCAATGTCTAATAGGGCGAGATATTTTGTCACAACTTGGTGTTACTTTGACCAATGAGCACCCTTTAGAATAGAGGCCATTGTTTGGACTTTCCCACTCCCACGTAAATGGATAATTCAGGAACCAGTATGGGTTGAACAGTGGCCTTTAAAAAGGGAAAGTCTGCAACAAGCTCATCAATTAGTGCTGGAACAATATCAACAAGGACATTTAAAGTTGTCAACAAGTCCTTGGAATGCCCCTATTTTTGTTATAAAAAAAAATCTGGAAAATATAGATTGCTGCACAACTTACGTGCACTAAATGAACAAATGGAGCCAATGGGGGCACTGCAATCTGGTTTGCCCAATCCTGCAATGTTGCCAAGAGATTGGCCCTTGTTAATAATTGATTTAAAGGATTGTTTTTTCACTGTCTCACTGCATGAACAGGATACTTGCAGATTTGCTTTTACCTTGCCCTCATTAAATCGAGCAGAACCGGACAAGAGATTTGAATAGACAGTTTTACCACAGGGTATGCGTAATTCTCCTACCTTGTGCCAGCTTTATGTTGATAATGCTTTGCAGCCACTGCTGCAAAGTTCAGTGGCCTACAACTATTATTTATCATTATATGGATGACGTTCTTTTTGCTCAGTCACAACCTTTTGCAGATTAACAAGTTAAAGACATTCAAACACAACTACTTCAGAATGGACTGATTGTTGCACCTGAGAAAATAGAGCAGTCATCCCCATGGAAATATCTCGGGGGGACTTTAACTGAGCAGTATGTTGCCCCTCAGAAACTGTCATTGAACATGTCACTTCATACTGTTCATGATGCTCAGCGATTGCTAGGAGATTTGCAATGCCTTAAACCTGTTGTGAGTATTTCTAATGAACTTTTACAACCCTTATGACCTTTGTTGAAAGGTACTGATCCTACAGCACCTATACAGGTCACCAGTGAACAACAAGAAGCTCTCAATAAAATAATGGACTGTATCCAGACAGGTGTTGTTCGTAGGCGAGATCCAGACTTGGACATCAACCTTACTGTATGGTTTGGACCTCAACATCTCATCGGTGCTTTAACACAGCAACAAAAGAAAACAGGGGAGATATGGGTACTAGAGTGGTTGTTGCCACCACTACAACAGAGACATACCTTAATTCAAAAAATTGAAATTTTAGCAGATTTAATAAAACGAAGGTAGAAGCGATTGTGACAAATTATGGGTGCAGATCCAGCTGTCATTCAGATACCAATAAAAAAGGACACTTTAGACTGGTATTTAATTCACAGCTCCACACTGCAAGAAGCATTGCTTGACAACAGCAGTGTGGTCAGTACTGAGGAGGTGCCTGGAATACCACTACGATGGATAGGCCAGCAGAATTGGATTGAAAAGCCCAAACGATCATTTGTGCTGTTACCAGGGGCATCAACGGTGTTCACTGATGCTGGAAAGAAATCTCGCACAGCTGCTGCTACGTGGCAAGATTCGGAAGGACAACGGAATCATCACATTATTCCAGCTCAAAAGGAGGACACATTACAAACTCTGGAATTAGTCCCTGTTGTTTGGGTTTTGGTGCAGTTTAAGGGTCCTGTTAATGTGGTAACTGATTCTTTATATGTTGCAGGAGTGAGTGAACGTATTGAAAAAGCAGAAATAAAGGAAGTAAAAAACCCTCGTTTATATGAACTGTTTTTGCAGCTTCAAAGAGCAGTAAAGTTGAGGACTGCTGCCTTTGCTATTATCCATATTTGTAGTCACAAATGGGATGTGGGTTTAGGAGAAAGAAATGCTAGGGCAAACCGATTGGTTTATAAAGATCCAAAAACAGGTCTGTGGGGAGGTCCCAGCAAGGTACTGTATTGGGGACGTGGTTATCTTTGTGTGTCTACCCCCACAGGGCCTGTCTGGGTGCCGAGCCGATGGACTAAACCTGCTGATCCCAGGGATTTACCTTCAGCTGATCCAGAAAATTCTGCAGATACTTCTCGCTCTCTGCCAGCAACATAGAGACGGGATCTGATGAACTCTCACCTGAAAATCTTGTATACAGTACCAGAGTGTGAATGTTATCCTTTTGTATGTTACATTTGTAAAGTGTGTAAAGAAAAGTGGTGGACACATTCTAAGTGGGGTCGATCCCCAAGAGGGATTTGTACAGAGTGTTACAACTTTGAAAGAAATTTCACTGAGGTTGCATTACAGGAAGGTATACAAACAGGACAATTTGAAAAAGGATGGTGGGAGATTTTTGCTTTTGGGATTAATCCAGAAAATTATTGTTATCATCCTAATACCCCTTTGCCGTATATTATTGAAATAACCACAATACGCTCTCATAAAACACTTACACAGGTCAGGTGTGATATTCCAGGGGTAAAAAATAAAAATTGGGAGCAATTCTTAAAACGGCAGTCTCGAGAGAAAGGGTCTTTTCCTGAAAGTTATCCCTGCTGCTGAGAAGATGGAACACCCCATGTTTCGAAGCAACTGAATCGACGCGCGAGGCAGAGGGGTAAAAGAAAAGGGAAGCAAGATCTCACATGGGATCCAGCCAAGATGCTGGCTGAACTGCCACAATCTTTTTAAAGTCCTTAAGAGACTATCTCTGATTCGGTTGTTGTAGTGGTTTACCATGATAAAGGGAAATGAAGGGCTCTTGATTGACATTGATGAAAGACAAAATATGTGGATAATGTGGGCCAATCAAACTGGACAAGATAATTTTTGCCTTTCAATGGCCACCCCTTCAGATCCTTTTCGAACTTGTTTAGTGGGTGCACCTTTAGAGGATTCACTCAATGCCACAATGTTTAAAAAATGGACAAAGAATTGGAAAACGCCCGAAGAAGCAAACAAAACATTATGTGAAATCCCATCAGGTAAGTTCACGATCAATATTTGTGACACAGGTTTAATCCCAGCAAATCCCATTGGTGCTCAAATTTGGTACATTGCTGCAGGTTTAAATGTTACCGGGTCAGAGCCACGAGAGTTAAGACTGTTAGGCTCAGCCCCTAGCAATTATTGTTTAACTTTTGTCAATTGGGCTAGGAACAATCATGCAAAAAGGTCTCATGGGCCAAATGGTACAAATGTTTCTCCACAAAATTTGCTATATTTGCAAAATAATGATGCATACTGTGGCAATTGGTCTCACAAGGTAAATTCTAGCAGTTCACCTCTGCAATTACCACCTGGTATTTTTCTAATCTGTGGAGATCGTGCATGGCAAGGACTGCCAGCAAACATTTATGGAGGGCCTTGTTATTTTGGGAAATTGACATTGTTTGCACCCACTATACAGCAACTATGAGGAGCCAATAGAACCAGGTTACGAACAAAGAGAAGTGTGTTCCAATTGGGGCCAGAATGCAAGGATCAGGTTGAACTTTGGGAACGTCCTACAGTGATTGTGTCATCTGTTTTTACACCTGGGACAGGAAAACAGTTTAATATTACATCAAAGGTTTTGTCTGATTTGCTTTTGGATATGAAGAGTGTTAGGCATGCTGTATTGCAGAATAGAGCTGCTACTGATTTTTTGCTATTGGCACAGGGCCATGGCTGTGAAGACTTTGATAGGATGTGTTGCATGAATCTTTCTGACCATTCAGTGTCTATTCATGCTCATCTCCGACAACTACAGGACAATATGAAAATATTAACCATGGAAACAAATCCATTAGAGGAATGGTTTCAATCCCTAGGTCTCACAGGATGGTTAAAATATTTGGCACAAATGGCAATTGTTGTTATATTGATCATTGTGATTGTGCTACTGTTTATTCCTTGCATACTGCAATGCTTGCTAAACATAATGAAAAGGGTTACTTCTACAGTTTTGTTAGTACAAAAAGAAAACGGGAATTGTAGAGGAATGGCTAGAGAGCAAAGGTCATGTTCCCATGCAGCAGTTAGCTGGGAAAGAATGAGACAATAGAGTACAGTTGGTGTGAGATGTTGCAAGGTCAGGAAGGCCTTAGTGATAACTGTTAACTGAGAACAGGACGCTGTGATCAGAAGAATGTGAATTCAGCATAGATGAGCGATCACAGGAATGTGGAATTAGGTGGAGTTGACCTTAAATGAAAATATCCAAGAATGAGCTTGCTTTTGCACTATGTATGAGCCTAATTATTGATGCTATATAAGTGGTTTTAGAGTTACCAATAAATGAGACTTGCTGATCATTCATATTGAGTGCTGCATTTCTCCCGCCGAACTCATCATTTAGGTCCAAGTTTCAAACTGCAAATTTTTACACTCAAGACACAGTCATGAAGAACATGTATTTCAATTTCCTATTCCTTTAACTGCAGTGTAAAATACCTTAATATTGGAAAACATCCATAAAATCTCTCAAGGAAGGCAGCTAATGGATCCTTTTCACTAGCACGTGAACAAACTAAGGAACTAAAATCAAAGCTGAGTTCTCTTCTTCAAAAGATCAGTTACCTCTTTCTTACTCCAGTGTTATAGAAGATTTTTCACTACACACTTGGGGGTAATTTTTATCTTTCATATTTTTGGGGGGGGGTTTTTTTGTTTGCTTTTGATGTTTTTGTTGGTTTTTTTTACAGAAAACATGTCCTAGAAAAGGCATGTCCTTTGCTCCTGGTTCCCGTGTGGAGCAGCTCCCTTCCCGCTGGCTGAGCTGCTCAGGCAGAGCCCGGCAGCTCCTGGCCCTGCAGGGCTGAGGCTTTCCCCCGTTGCTGGGCACAGACTGATGGAGCAGCAGTGCTGAACACGGGCACACGCAGAGGGAGCAGAGCAGCTGCCTTTGCCCACCTGAAGCTCCAAGGCCAAACTCTGAGCAGCCACGGCTGGAAGAGACTCGCAGGCTCCCTGTTGGCTCTGCTGCCCCACTTGTGCCCGGCCCAGCTCTGCGGGAGGCAGAGGGAGAACAAGGGGCAGCTCCCTCCCAGCCCCAGCCCAGGGACCCCTCCAGCCCCGGGCCTTGGGGCACTGTCAGCACCTGCTGCTCCAGCCACGGCTTCTGCTGGCACTGACAGCAACAACCAAACTGGGGCTGGTCCCGAGGGAGCAGCAGCAGTGCCTGGATCTGATCCCTCAGTCTGGGGCAGCCCCCTGGGGGAACAGAGGGCACAGCAAGAGGGACAAAACCAGTCAAGGTCAGAGACTGGGAAGAGCCAGAGCTGGGAGCAGGAACAGCTGCTTCATTGAATCCTGGAGAAAGCTCTTGGCTGGTTCAAAGCACTGAAAGTGTGAAGAGCAGAGAAGAGGCCACACCAAAAAATGCTCCTGTTTTCACATTTCCCCTCTCCATGTCCCAGAAGGAATTGGATGAACTTATTCTTCTCTCCCAGTTGTCTCCTTCAGCTTGAGCAGCTCAGCACCAGGAGCTGAAGGAGCTGAAGCCTCAGGCCACAAGAGCTGAGCAAGAGGGGCTTTTGGACTAAAGTAATGCTGCTAAGTAATGGACCTAGCTGAATGCAGCAGATAGAATCCTGGTATTATAGAATCCATTCTGCTGGAAAAAACCTCTGAGCTCATCCAGTCCAGCCAGTCACCCAGCAGTGTCAAGCCCCCCACTAAACCTCGTTTCTGAAGTGCCAAGGTCTGCACAACAGGCCCTGAGTGAGGCCTGAACAACAGGCCCTGAGCCAAAGGTGATCTCTGAATGAACCTTCCAGCCAAAGGTTATCTGTCCAACTGCTCATTACTGAAATATGCATGGTCATGAATGCTGTGATAGATGTATCCACTCATCAATGAAACATGGATTGACCTTTCTGTGTTCAGAAGCCAGACAAGGCCATGAAACCCAACATCTGGCCTTGTTTGGGGTGTATGGTCAGGGTCGACTCCCTTGGTTCCTCCTTGAGGCCTGGCCAGGCTTTGGTAGGGAACCAAGAGGAGGATGAAACCAGATGTTCCCACACCAGAAGTGCTGTCAGTTTGTTTATTCAGCACTATCAAATCTGGGCCCTCTCTCACAGCGGGGTTGGAGCCTCACCTGTGGCTGGAGGCACCTGCAGGAATTCCCAGTGTCTGGAGTGGCTCTCCAGCCCTTGGCTGTGACAGCTTCCCCAGCTGATGGGTGGATCTGGGGATGGCAAAGTCTGAGGGGAACTGGTACTGGATCTTTGTTAATCCCTGCAGGCAATCTTTGGCACTGATGATTGGATTCATTGCTGAGCTGCTCCTTTTGTCATCTTTTGCTGCTTGGAGCTGCAGTAAGTGACACTGATTCCTTCAGGTGGTGTTTGTGCCTTTGGTGCTGACTCTGCCCGCTGCTGAAACAAAACTGGCAAAGTCTAGCCAGATCACAACAAAATGTCACTTTTAACATGTAAATGTAAGGAATCAGTCCCATCTGTAATTCCCAGAAGGGAAGCTCTCCCCAGAGTTCGCTGGCTCTGGAGTGGGGCTGAGGTCGGAGCACCGTGCAAGCAGTGGGGCAGTCGGTTAAAAGAGGCTGAACCGCTGGATGTCTTAAAATGCATCCAAACATTGCATATGGAAAAAGGAAAAGAACTCATGGGTTTGGGAAGACAAGGAGGGATTTTGTTAACAGCACCAACAGAAGGAACAAATGTTTTCGGAATGCTCCCACGTGGAGTGACAGAAGAAGTCACTTAGTCTTTAGCTCAGGTTTGTTTGTCCAAGTAAAATAATAATAACAATAACAATAACAATAATAATAACAACACAATAATATATATTTATATATATAACTAAAAATCAATAATGTGAAATAATGCTGACAATTCCAATTTGTATCCTTTGGCTGCTCACTGTAACACTAAAATACCCTACAAAAAAGGACTAGCAAAGACCCAAATGTCAATGGTAAACTTTGTGAATTGTATACAAGGAATAAAGGAGGAAGGGATAAAACTGGCTGTTTTTATAGGGTTTGGTGATGCTGTGATGTGGAATGCTTTGTCTGTTCCTGGGAAAAACACAGTGATTAAGACTGCTGGGTTTTTCATGTACCACACTATCCACAAATGGCAGGATTGGTTGAACAATTGTTAAAAGAGCAGTTGATAAAATGAGGAGATGGGAACCTGTCCCGGTGGAGAACCCATCTCCCAGATGGGCTCCATGCCCTTAACAATGGGCCCACTGGGAAATGGAAACCCCTGGGTGTGCACGGCTGCACCCAATTTGCAAACACAGCCATGGACAGTGAGACTTGGACTGCCTGGGAAATTGTTCTGGGTGTGATGGCCCCTGCCAGAGCCACCCCAGAGGCTGCAGGGCTGGACCTTCATGCACTGGAATTCATTAGGAGAAATCAGAAGCAAATGAGAGTTTACAATACAGGAATAAGAATTCAGATTCCTCCAGGACACTTTGGTTTGATAACTGCTCACTGGAGCTTGGCCTTGCAAAGGGTTCATGTCATGGGAGGAGGAATTGATGCAGATTATCAAGGAGAAATTGGAGTAAGTCTGTTAAACAATAGTGAACAAGATTTGATTGTTCAACCCCATGACAAGGTAGAAGAAATATTGATATCGCAATTGAAAAAATAATAGTGAAGAAAAAATATCCACTTCAAATTGCCTCCATTTGTGGATAAAAGGAGTTTGGACCCAGCAGTCCTAATAAAGGAGCCAGAGTGTGGGTCCAGAGGCCAAATGGCCCTCCCGAGCCAGCTGAAGGAACAGCTCTGGGCAAAGACAACACTGTTGGAATCCTGAGACCTGTGCAGGAACAATGGGAATATGTCCCTGCAGCCAAGTGTTCTCTGCCAGAACAAGTCGATGGGATGGGATATTGTTTTACAGACCCTGCCAGACCAAATCTCCCTGTTTGCCCCAACGGCCCCTTTGGAAAATGCTCAGATCCACAGGGCTCCATGTGAAGGCTGATGTGACCCTGAGGGACTTCCACACCAATTCCAGACAAGAGCCTGGCTGTCCCTCAGGGACTGGGACCCAGCACCTCTCCAGCCGAAGGGAAAAGGACCCCAGCAAGCCTTGTTAGCCACAGACAGCGCATTAAAGCAGAACAGCAAAGGACCTTGGGGACATTATTCTGGAATTCAAAAGGTGCCAGCTCCATGGACAACAGAATTACTGTTCCTAACGTGAATGAGGGTGAGGAAAAAGAATGAGTAAGCTTGTGATGGTAAAGCACAGAAATCCTTTCACATTGTGGCCTCCAGCTAGAACAGGGCTTGGTTTCTCCGGAAGGGAAATCTCAGTCAATCCTGTAAAACTGATAATTGCATTCCTGTGTTCCACAGCACAGTTTTCTCTGAGTGTCCCTGCACTGGATCCGTTACGAGTCAGAGCCCATTGACAGAGTTTTGGCCACCCCACAGGGTGAGCCCTCCGAGGGAACCCCATTCCTCCCAACCTGAGCTGAGAACATACCCAGCAATTAGTTACATTGAGTATTTTGGCTACTTTGATCTTTAAATTTTCAAAATAATTTTGATGACTAATGCCTTGATTAAATTCAGAGGTGTTTCTGGCAAACAGAGATCCTGGCTGACTCTCAAGATACAACTTACAGGTGTTGGGGGTTCGGTGTCCTTTATTTTCTATTTAGTTCTGGCTTGCCTGTGGAATTTTTACTCATGACTTGCAGGGAAAACTTAACTGCGGGTACTTGGTGGCTGCTTGAGGAAAAACAAAGAGTTTGGCTGGGCCCAGGGGGGGAAGGTGGGGACAGTTTGGTGGTTTCTTCAGCTTCGGAGAAGAACACTTTGGGTGCAGAGCTGTCGTGGTGGGGAGAAGGGAATTTCTCCATCACCCAGATGGAGCTGCTGCTTCTTCTCCTTCTTCCCTCTTCATTGGTGGCCTCGCACCCCCTGTCCTGCCGGGACGTGTGGCAGTGCCAGCCACCACCACGGAGCTGCTGATCCACCTCAGCCACTGGCCCGGGATCTCAGCTCATCCCTGCTGTTCCAGCTGAGTGTTCCTCAGAGCCCTGCAGGAGCACCAGCACTGACTGCCAACCCGAGGGGGTTTGTGAAACAAAGCCTCTCCTCCATCCTTTCCCGTCTCAGCCCAGAAAGCTGTCACAGGGTCCCTGGTTCTGTTTTCTTGCTAACGCTGTAGTTATTGTTGTTTGTTTGCCTGGGTATAAATATTAGTAAAAAACTGTCATTCCTATCCCCAGATCTCTGCCTGAGAGCCCCTTGATTTCAGGATTATCATAATTCGGAGGGAGGGGGTCTACATTTTTCATTCCAAGGGAGGCTCCTGCCCTCCCTAGCAGACACCTGTCTCTCAACACCGAGACATTTCCATTGTGATAGATAGAAGCTCTTTTGTTCGCCTAAATATATAGATATGATAGAATGCTTTGCGAAATTGTACTTTAGATATAAAGTTGAGAAAGGGGTTTGAAGGCCACTAACTCGCTGAAGTTGGCATAATTAGTAACAGCCTAGCAGAAATTCCTGGAACACTAGGACAAGATAAACTTGGAGAGAGAAACTGTGAGAAAAGGTCAATGGAACAGGAGTGAAGAAGACTTGAAGCCTCCCTTTCTACGACCACAAGAGGGCAGAGAAAGATCATCTAATGACCAGAGACGCATGCTCAGAAACGCCGCAGGAAAGCCACATCACCAGGAGGCCGAAACAAATAAAAGACAGACACGGAAGCGGGAAGCGGCGGCAGCTCTGTGGGAAGAGGTTTCTCCTCCTCCTCCCTGCCGCCCGGCGCCGACTTTGCGTATTGCTGGCTTGCTATAATTAATAAAAACCTTTTCTTATATATCCTTTTTTTTGTGTATTTATAACAAATTTGGTGCCGTGACTCGGATACAATCTGCAGGACGGATTCTCGGTACCACCGGTGGGCGCCCCCGCTTTAATATTCAGCGGTCCGGAGGACCGGTTTCTGCCTCAGTTGTACCGACGAACCTAAAAGATCCAAGCAATAAGCAAAAGGGAGACCGGTCGACCCCTTAAAATCTGTGCACAGTGTCCGGACGAAGACGCAGGACGCGTGAGTATTACGAGAGCCGTTCGGTCGGGGTCGGGGTCCCGGAGTGTGGCGAGTGGTGTGTGTGTGAGAGGGGGACTGGCAGCCAGATTCCCCAAGCGAGAGCGGACCCTCAAGTAGTGCGGTTCCCATTGGCCCGCGAGGGCGTGGGCCACAAACGAGGGGAAGCGAGAGCGGCTGTGTGATTGAAGGCACTCCGGAAGAATGGGACAGGGGAAGAGCAAGCAACCTGTATCCATTAAGCTCCCACCGGTACCTAGAGATAGTCCGTCGGGTTTTATATTAGAGTACTGGGAGCATTTCCCCGGAACAGAAAATAAGGATAAGGCAAAAATGATTCATTATTGTGTAGAAGTATGGGGAGGAAAGGAAATTTCAAGGAATGTATTTTGGCCTGTATTTGGATCAACTGAAGATTGGGTTAAACAAAAGTTAAATTCATGGGTAAGAAAAAAGATTCCCTTTAACCCAGAGGAAAGTGCTTATGCAGAAATCTGGGTAGTGAATCCTGAGGCTTTTATATTTAGGCTGACAGAGAATTTGGGGGAGGGGAAGGGAAAGAAAAAGAAATCTCGAAAAGAAGATGCTTTGATAATCCCCCGCCCTCCGTTTGCACCACCACTACCACCACCACTACCACCACCACTACCACCACCACTACCACCACCACTACCACCATCACCACCACAAGCTCTTCCTCCTCCCCCTCCAAACCCCGAGGAGGGGGATTTCAACCTGCCAGAGGTGGGGCCTGTTACCAGGAGTAGATCCAGAAGGAGACAGGAGAACCTGTTCCCATTAAGAGAGATGCCAATGGGTGGCCCCCAAGCTGGAATAGGGTTTATATCCATCCCCCTTAATTCGGGGGATGTCAGAGATTTTAAAAAGGAGATGGGGCATTTATTGGAAGATCCGTTGGGAGTTGCAGAAAGAGTTGATCAATTCTTAGGACCTAATATATACACTTGGGAAGAATTACAATCCATTTTGAGTATTTTATTCACGGCAGAAGAGAGAAACATGATTAGAAGGGAAGGAATGCGTATCTGAGATGCTCAGCATGCCCAGGGACCACTGGCCGATGTAAAGTGGCCCCTCCAAAATCCCCATTGGGATCATCAGAATCCAGCCCATAGAGTACACATGCAGGATTTAAGAACTATTATAATCCAGGGAATTAGGGAGGCAGTTCCAAGGGGTCATAATATTAATAAAGCATTTAATGAGAGGCAGAGGAAAGATGAAACTCCTACAGAATGGTTAGAGAGATTAAGAAAAAATTTTCAATTATATTCTGGAATGAATCCAGATACTCAACTGGGACAAGCATTGCTTAAAACACAATTTGTGGCAAAAGCCTGGGAGGATATTCGGAGGAAGATAGAAAAATTGGATGGGTGGCAAGATAAAAGTCTGGATGAACTTTTGACAGAAGCACAAAAAGTGTATGTTAGAAGAGAAGAGGAGGCTCAGAAGCGGCAGATTAAAATGATGGCGGCTGCTGTAAGAGAGAGTAGGGATCAAACATGGAAAGGGAAACAACAGAGACCAATTAGGGATTCAAAGGAACAACAAAATGATAAGACTTGTTTTTACTGTGGAAAGAAAGGACATTTTAAAAGAGAATGTAGGGTAAGGATTAAGGATGAAAAGATGTTCAAAGAAGACTAGGGGAGTCAGGGGCTCTTCTTTTTAGGGACCCAAGACCACCAGAAAGAGCCCTTGATAAAGCTAAAAGTGGGTCCCCAGCACCAAGAAGTAACCTTCCTGGTGGATACTGGAGCTGAGAGATCAACCATTCAGCTTTTACCTATAGGATGTAGTATATCTAAAGAAACTGCCACGGTAGTGGGAGCAAAGGGGGAACCCTTTGAAGTGGGGGTTATTAAAGATGTCCTAATAGAATCAGAGTCAAAGATTGGGGTGGGAAATTTTTTGTTAGTACCAGAAGCAGATTATAATTTGTTGGGACAAGATTTAATTATTGAATTGGGGATACATTTAGATGTAGTTGATAGGGAGTGGAAAATAAGATTATGTCCTTTAAGAGTGGAAGATGAAGACAAAATAAACCCAGAGGTGTGGTATACACCTGAGAGTGTGGGACAACTGAAAATAACCCCATTCTCGGTCACTATTAAAAACCCAGAAATTCCAGTCAGAATAAAACAATATCCCTTGTCACGTGAGGGACGAAGAGGGTTGAAACCGGAAATTGATAGATTGTTAAGCAAGGGACTATTAGAACCATGTATGTCACCTTTTAACACACCCATACTGCCAGTAAAGAAGCCAGATGAGACTTATCGTTTGGTACAAGATTTAAGAGAAATTAACAAACGTACAGTAGCACTGTTTCCCGTAGTTGCAAATCCGTACACGTTACTAAGTAAGTTGAGGCCTGACAGTTTGTGGTACAGTGTTATAGATTTAAAAGATGCATTCTGGGCCTGCCCTCTGGATGAGGCTAGTCGAGATTATTTTGCATTTGAATGGGAAGATCCAGATACGGGGAGGAGACAACAACTGAGATGGACGGTATTGCCCCAGGGATTCACGGAATCCCCTAATTTATTTGGGCAAGCATTAGAACAGGTTTTACAGGATTATCAAATAGACCCGAGAGTGACCTTGATACAATATGTGGATGATTTACTTTTAGCTGGGAAAGAGGAAGAAGACGTAAGGAGAGAGAGTATTAAGTTATTAAACTTTCTGAGTTTAAAGGGATTGAAAGTATCCAAAGCAAAGCTCCAATTTGTTGAAAAAGAAGTAAAATATTTAAGTCATTATCTGAAGGAAGGAAAAAAAAAGATAGATCCTGAGAGAGTACAAGGAATTTTATCATTACCAATTCCAAAAAATAAAAGGCAGGTACGTCAAATCTTGGGATTAACAGGATACTGTAGACAGTGGATTGAAAATTATAGTGGTAAAGTTAAATTTTTATATCATAAATTGACACAAGAGGGATTAATGAAATGGAGTTTAGAAGATATAGAAAAATTTCAAGAGCTAAAAGAGAGTTTAATTCATGCTCCTGTTTTGAGTCTCCCAGATTTAAAAAGACCTTTTTATTTGTTTGTGAATGTGGAGGATGGAATTGCCTTTGGAGTCCTGACTCAAGAGTGAGCAGAGAAAAAAAGCCGATAGGGTATCTATCAAAGATCTTGGACCCCGTGAGTAAAGGCTGGCCAACTTGTCTACAAGTAATAGCAGGATGTGCCCTGCTGGTAGAGGAAGCTAGGAAAATTACCTTTAATAGTAATTTGAAGGTAATGTCCCCCCATAATATTCGGGGGGTGTTACAACAAAAGGCGGATAAGTGGATTTCAGATGCTAGACTTTTAAAATATGAAAGAATTTTAGTTGAGGCCCCAAACTTAATATTAGAAACCACCACTTTACAAAATCCGGCTGCATTTTTGTATGGAGAACCCGAAGGAAAATCCCTGATACATGATTGTGTAACTACAATTGAGGAACAGACCAAAATTAGACCTGATTTAGAAGAAGAGGAATTGGAAAGTGGAGAAAAGTTGTTTGTGGATGGATCCTCCAGAGTAATAGAAGGAAAGAGGAAAACAGGCTATGCAATAGTAAGAAGACCTGATTTGCAAGTCCTAGAATCAGGTTCATTAGATAAATCTTGGTCAGCCCAAGCTTGTGAATTGTATGCAGTATTAAGAGCATTGAAATTATTAGAAGGGAAGGAGGGGACAATATATACAAATTCCAGATATAGTTATGGGGTGGTGCATACCAATTTGGTAAATTGTGGGAAGAAAGAGGTTTAATAAATTCCCAAGGAAAAGATTTAGTCCATCAAAAACTCATAATTGCAGTATTAAAGGCCCTGAGAGGGCCCAAAAGAGTGGCAGTGGTTCATTTGAAAGGACATCAGAAGGGAATGGACTTGAAGAGTAGGGGAAATAATGCTGCAGATCAGGAGGCAAAACGGGCGGCATTACGGACAATGGTCCTAAAAGAAAAAGGGGGGCATGAAGAAATTATGGAACATAAAGATAGTGGTTTAAGAAGTAAATTTACTGAGGGAGAGAGATTAAAACTCCCAGAGACAGGGGCGGTAGAAAACTCAGAGGGGAGATGGTTCCTTCCAGATGGCCGGGAAGTACTACCAAAAGCTATAGCTCAAAGAATATTAGAAAAAATACATCAAAGGACACATTGGGGAGCACAAGGACTAGTAGACTATTTTGCAGCAAAGTATATGAGCACAGGTATTCGAGACTTAGCTAAGCAAATTACTAGAAGCTGCCTCCCATGTTTAAAAGCAAATAGGAAGAATCTTAGAAAATTACCTTATGGAGGGAGACCCTTGGCAAAAAGACCTTTTGCGAATATTCAAATTGACTTTACAGAACTACCAAAGGTAGGGAGACTTAAATATCTCCTGGTCCTAGTGGATCACCTCACCCATTTTGTAGAGGCTTTCCCTACATCTAGGGAAACTTCACGAACAGTTGTAAAGGTGTTATTGGAAGAAATAATTCCCAGGTACGGGGTACCAGAGACAATAGATTCTGACAAAGGTCCCCATTTTACATCAAAAATAACTCAAGAGGTGTCGGAGGCATTAGGAATAAAGTGGGAACAACACACCCCTTGGCACCCTCAAAGTTCTGGGAGAGTAGAAAGAATGAATGGGGAAATAAAAAAACAACTTACTAAACTGATGATGGAAACAAAACTATCATGGGTCAAATGTGTTCCACTAGCCCTTCTAAATATTCGAACTCAGCCAAGGGCAGATTTGGGAATTTCCCCTTTTGAGATGTTATATGGGATGCCTTATAATATAGAAGAAGTTCAAACACATCCAAATGTGAGTGACCAATATATCAATAAATACTTAATAAAATTAATGAAGTATAAGAAGGCATTATGGGAAAAAGGAATGCTAGCTCAAAGACCACCATTGGATTTTATATTACATCAGGTACAACCGGGAGAGTGGGTGCTGATAAGAAGTTGGAAAGAGAATCCCCTAACACCGAAGTGGGAGGGACCATATCAAGTCCTGCAAACAACTAATTCTGCAGTCCGAACTGCTGAGAAAGGATGGACACATGCAAGTCGAATTAAGGGACCTGTGGAGCCACCAAAAACAAACTAATAATTAGAAAGTGATTAGCCCGACTGGGGACCTGAGACTTAAAATGATATCTGAAAATTATTAATCTGTATAGAGACTTATGAATAGTGAACTCCATAAAGGCTTTTATATAGAATATAAGATACCCCTATCTAGTAGTGAGGAAATATATAATAGAAATGTTAAAATAAGTTGTGCTGTATGCCAGAATTGTTACCCTTTTGTTTGTTTTAAATGTATAGTATGTGAAGAACATTGGTGGACCCACTGTCATAGAGGCTATCCACCGAGAAGGGTGTGTAGATTTTGCTACATTGCCCAGAGAAGACTCACCGATTGGGCCTTAAGAAACAAAACACAGGCAGGGGAATTTGAAAAAGGATCAGAAAAGTGGTGGGCCACTTACTCAAAAGGAGTCAATCCCTTGTATTATTGTTACCATCCAAACGAATCTGCACCTTTTGTAGTAAATATAGTGGCTGGGTTGTGCAGACGGAGGCTTCAGGAATTGAGGTGTAATACTCCTTTAGTAAAACATAGAAATTGAGAAAAATATATACAAAGAAAGAATAAAAAAAGGAGTAATCTCCCTCCTGAAGAATACTCTTGCTGCCGAGAAGATGGTACACCCCGTGGCCCGAGGCAACCGGGTCGACGACGGGAGAGGCAGAGGAGTAATAAACTGTGGAGGGAAACACTCCAATATACATGGGACCAAAAGGTCATGGTCCTGGAAATGCCACAAGAATGGGAATAAGACAACCCAGCAAAGTAAATTATGGGAAGCCCAAACTAGAATTTTACAAGGAAAAAGCCTCTATTATAGCAAGGGAAACCAATGCTCATTAAAAAGGTCAGTAACATTTATAATTTTAATTAGTATATTTAACCTTTGTTTAAGTAAGACACATGAACCCTTTAACTGGTCCTTAATTCGATGGGAGGACCAGGTTATTATACAATCACAAATTACCTCTGGAGCCCCTAGCTTTCAAGTTACATTAGACTCTCTCATTAAGTGGAAGGGTATTAATTATTTCCCACCTGGTCATAAAGTATTATACATGTGCCCAGCTTCTAACCGAGGCAGAGGATATTGTAATTATCCCGGAGAATTTTACTGTAAATATTGGGGCTGTGAAACAATTTCCATGGGATGGCAAGTACAGAACCCAGATAAGTATTTAAAGGTCGAACGGGGTCCACACGGATGTGTAAAACCCTGGATAGGCCCCTCAGGGGAGATAACATATATTAGAACTTGTAAATTTCACTATATAAATATTATAGAATCCCAAGATCCTGGGTGGTTATTGGGAAGAACCTGGGGTCTCAGAGTATGGGAACCCGGAAGGGATCGGGGGGTGCATATACTCATAAAGAAAGAGGTAGTTCCCCATGACTCGGGATCTGTTGGACCAAATCCAGTGGTATGGGGAGTAGAAGACCCTAAAGTAAGGGATCAGAATAACCATTCAGAAAAATTAGAAAATAACACCCAAGTATTAACCACGGTAGAGACACCCCAAGAGTATGGAAATGAAGCTCTTTGGGAAATTCTGCAAGCTACTTTTAGAGTATTAAATGATACACATCCAAATTTAACTAGAGAATGTTGGTTATGTTATAACATTAACCCACCTTTTTATGAAGCTATAGGCTCCATAGCAGAACCAAAAAGAGTGAATGGTACCAATCCTGCTGCTTGCTTATGGAAATCGGGAAGGGAAAATACCCCAGGAATAACATTATCTCGAGTCACTGGAAAAGGGAAATGTGTGAGAAATGTGCCCCTAGATAAGAACTATTTATGCCAAACAAAAATACAGATTAATGACCCTCGCAAGCCAGCTCAGTGGCTGATTCCAGCACCTAATACTAAATGGGTTTGTAACACTTTAGGAGTAACGCCATGTGTTTCTATAACAACTTTTAATGAAACCTATGAATTCTGCATACAAGTTATAATAGTTCCCAGGATTATTTATCATTCTGAAGAATATGTGTATACACAATATCAAAACCCAGAACATCATTTAGTGAAGCGAGAACCCCTCACAGCACTAACAGTAGCTGTATTGCTAGGCATAGGAGGGGCTGGATTGAAAACAGGTGTAGCATCCTTAGTAAATCAACACCAGGGGCTCAAAGAGCTTAGAATTTCAGTAGATGAAGATTTAAGAAGGATTGATAAATCTATAAAAGATCTCACGGACTCCCTAGACTCACTGGCTGAAGTGGCCTTACAAAATAGAAGAAGATTAAATTTATTATTTTTACGACAAGGAGGTCTTTGTGCTGCCCTTAAAGAAGAATGTTGTGTATATGTAAATAAAAGTGGAATAGTAAGAGAGACCATGGCTAAATTACAGGAAAGACTAGAAAAGAAGAAAAAAGAACAAGGAATGCACCAAAACTGGTATGAATCTTAGTTTAATTATTCCCCCTGGTTAACTACTTTGTTATCCACCATAATGGGGCCCTTAATTTTGCTAATTTTAATACTTACTTTAAGCCCTTGCATTCTCAATAAAATTATTAATATTGTAAAAAACAAGTTAGAAACAGCACACCTTATGTTAATACATGCCAAATATGAAGCTTTAAAAGGAGAAGAAACAGAAGATTATTTAGAATTAAGTAAAAAAGAACTACAAAGATTCAGCGAACAAAAGTAAAAAAATAGAAAAAGGGGGGTTTGTGATAGATAGAAGCTCTTTTGTTCGCCTAAATATATAGATATGATAGAATGCTTTGCGAAATTGTACTTTAGATATAAAGTTGAGAAAGGGGTTTGAAGGCCACTAACTCGCTGAAGTTGGCATAATTAATAACAGCCTAGCAGAAATTCCTGGAACACTAGGACAAGATAAACTTGGAGAGAGAAACTGTGAGAAAAGGTCAATGGAACAGGAGTGAAGAAGACTTGAAGCCTCCCTTTCTACGACCACAAGAGGGCAGAGAAAGATCATCTAATGACCAGAGACGCATGCTCAGAAACGCCGCAGGAAAGCCACATCACCAGGAGGCCAAAACAAATAAAAGGACAGACACGGAAGCGGGAAGCGGCGGCAGCTCTGTGGGAAGAGGTTTCTCCTCCTCCTCCCTGCCGCCCGGCGCCGACTTTGCGTATTGCTGGCTTGCTATAATTAATAAAAACCTTTTCTTATATATCCTTTTTTTTGTGTATTTATAACATCCATGAGTAAATTTTACAAAGTTTTCAATAAAATTCTAATTGATAAATTTGCCTCCATTTCATTTCTAACAAGCTGTTCCTAAAGATCCCATCAGGCTGTCTTAGACACTTTGGGCAAGGGATTCCTTCCAAGCTGGGCCACTTGGGGGGGGATGCGGGCGGCCCCAGGGCGGAGGGCAGGGTGTGCAAGGGCCCTTTGTGACACGCTGCAGCACGGTCACCGTGGGATGGTGGCAACGGGAGCAGATGTCAAAGGGCCCTTTGTGACACGTGCTGCCATAGGAGCTGGCGGTGACAGGGCCACGCCACAGTGCTCGGTGCACGCGACGGGTCAGGACGCGCCAGAGCGGTGCTGTGAGGAGCCCCCGCACAGCGCACTCCTTTGTGTCGGACCTGGAGCTTTTCTGAAGCACTATTACTGCAGGTGACCTCGAGGCCAGACCACAGGTCTTGCTGACCTGTGGCCTTGCTGAGCCTTCCTTCTTAAGGTTCTCTTGAGGGCAGACCGTGGGACTTGGTGACCCGGAGCTTTTCCGACGTGTCGCCCATCCCTGCAGTCTCTGCCCTTGAGACCAGACCACAGTCCCTGTTGAGGAGCCTCCTGTCCTTGTGGCAGGAGCCTTCAAGACCCAAGTGCAGGACTCGCTGTCTTGCAATCTTGCCAGGACTTGAGTCTTGCAGGTGCCTTCCAGGCACGACTGCAGGACTTGCTGACTCCGAGCTTTTCCGAGCCATCTCTCCTGCAAGCAGCCATAAATCCAGTCACTGCCATGGAGCAGCGACCTCCAAGAGTGCCCAAGTTGGCCTGGCTTGAGGAGGAGGAAGAAGAAGGCTCTGGAGCTGTCCTGGCACAGGAGTCTGAAGAGGTGCAGGAGTTCCAGGCACCACAGGAGGGTGAGTTGCAGAGCTCGGCATTAGGGCTAGTGCCTGTTGCCAGCTTGGCCCCATCCCATTCCATGCCATGCCATCCCCTGGTGCTGTTCCTATGGAAAGGATGGGAGAGTCCGAAAGAAGATAGGGAGCAGCGACCCCCAAGAGTGCCCAAGCTGGCCTGGGTGGAGGAGGAGGAGGAGGAGGTCGAGGAAGAAGGCCCTGGAGCTGCCCCAGCACCAGAGACCGAAGAGGTGCAGCAGTTGCAGCCGCTGGAGGAGGGTGAGTGGCAGAGCTGGGCCACAGGGCTGGTGCCTGCGGCCGTCTTGGCCCCATCCCATCCCATTGCATCCCATCTCATCCCATCCCACACTGTCCTGTGGAGACACACCCATGGACAGCACAAAAAAGGGGCTGGGGCTGCCCCCGCAGCAGTGGCCGTGCTGCATCCCCTGGGGCATCCCGGGACTGTCCCTGCCTGGGGAACGCAGGGCTGGGCTGTGCTCTCCGGCCTCTCCCGCAGCCCCTCAGCTCTGGCTGCTCTTTGCCAGATGCAGCCATGGACGGCACACAAGAGCAGGACACCGCCCGTGGCCGCTTCCGCAGAGCAGCGCAGGTACCTGCAGCCATCCCCACCTGCGCTGGGCCTGCTGGCACTGCTCAGCCCAGCACCGCACTTAGAGCACTCCATGCAACTTCCCTGCCTTCCTGCCCTTCTCCTACAGTTTCTTTACCAATTCATCACGAGAATTGGCAAGGAAGACACCAGACCTATGGACACTGAGGTCAAGGCATCCTCAGAGGTCTTGGTAGAACAGAGCAGCGCTGCCCAGCTGGATCTGCTTGTAGAGTCGGCTCTTTTCAATCCAGAGCAAGTAAGCAGCCTGTGGCCAGCCTTTGATCCTCCAGCAATTGCTTGGCTTTCCCAAGCCACGCCTGCTGCTCACTTGAAGCTTTTGAGGCCATGGCAGTGGGCTGGAAGAGAAGCACTTGTCTGGGGAAGAAGCTGGGCGCATTGCTGACTCCCTCTGCTAGCATTCCAAGTCTCCCTGTGCCTTCTCCAGGTGCCCGGCGTGGTGAGGTACATCCACCAGTGGCTCATGGCCAATGAGGCTGCTGAGCACAGGATGGACTGGGCCCTGATGCAAGTGGCCGAGGCAGAGCCCGATGATGTGGCCATCACTCTCCTGCGGGTGGCCCCAACGTGTGACAGGTATGGGGCCCAGCTGCCCCGAGGCCTCAGGGCTCACCAGCCCATCACCCTGTACAGCCCGGCCCAGGGCTGTGAGCAACACAGACTTCCAGGGCCCTCTGGTTGCTCCCTTTGCCAGCCCTGCTACAAAGTCAGCCCCCGAGCCTGCTGCCGTGCTGCCAGCCTGCCCCTCAGGGGCCTGTCCCCACAGGGCTGGGCTGCCTGGCTGCTGCTGCCGCTCAGGGGCAGTGGGCACAGGCAGAGCTGGCGGCCAGCTCAGCTCCCCGCTGCTGCCCAGCCCACGGTGCTGTGTCTGACCCCGCAGAGCTGCTATGGCCATGTGGACGACCATCTTGCTCTCGCCCTGGATTTCAGAGGAAGTGACACCGCTCCTCATCAATGTGGTGGGGAGCTGGCCGCAGAAAAACCTGGGCACCTCTGATGGGGACAAGACGGCTGTCTTTTCCCTGACTGTGAGTTTCGGGAGCTGGCCTTTGCTCACCGCAAGGCCGGCCGCCTCTCCAGCAGCTCTGTTGCCTCCTTCCCCCACTGCATCTCCCTGCTTCAGGCACTGGCCACAAACCTGGCCTAGGGGCAGCTTCAGGGCCACCAGGCCCGCTGCTCCCCCTGCGTCTCCCCCGGCCTCTCCCTGCCACGCTCAGGCCCTGCCACACGGACGCCCCGGCACTGAGCGCTGTCTCAGGCTGCTTTGTCCTCTACAGGCAACTCTGGTGATGTGGAAGATCCTCCAGGGGCCCTGTTGCCCACAGATCCTCACAGTCTATTTCCCCCGCCTCTTTGTGCATCTCCTCTTCCAAACGTACTTCAGTACTTTGTATATGACAGAGGACGTCCATACCTTCTGGAAGGAATGCCAGGAGCAACACAGCCTCTCCACCAGCCCCAACAGGTGCTCCATGCCAGTCCTCTTGTCCCTGCCACTTCCCCAGCCTCAGAGCCAGTGCTCCCAGCATCACCTGGGCTTTGCTGTGCACACAGGTTTGCAGTGCAGACCCTGAAGGCCCTGCTCTGCAGTCTCCACTTGGAGCATGTGGTGGTGGCAATGGAACGCAAGCGTGGCTGGGACACGCTGCTCTGTGCTGACACCCACCACTATGCCATGGGTCTGCTGGCCAGGTGAGCCCCCCTTCTCCCCACTTCCTCTGACATTTGTGCCCCCTGCCCGGGATGCCCCCCCACAGTCCCCGTGGCCATGGGCCTGAGGGCCTCGTCACCGAGGGCCTCGTCAGTGAGGGATGGCCAAGGAGACTGCAAAAGGCTGTGAGAGGAGGGTGCGCAGGAGCAGCCACATCTCAAGGGCCCAAATACCCTCACAGGGTGCTGGGGCAATAGGAGAACTGTGTCAGTCAGTCCTGGGAGAGGTTTTTCGCACCCTTGCTGAGACTCTTTCTGCCATTTTCTGCCTTCCAGGGTAATGCGCCGTGCATGTGTCCACTTGTGTAAAGGCATCTTAAGCTACCTGCTTGAGGTGCTCAGCAAACCGTTGCCACTCTGGGATGTCTCTGCCATGGCATTCCTTGTGGAGGTGAGTCTGATGGCCAGCACTACCTCGCTCAGCTCCCTGCCAGCCCTGTCCCCTGCCATAGCCACAGCTGCCAGGGATGGCAACCGCGCCCTGTGCTGCTGCCTGGGCCCAGCCCTGCGCACTTCCAGGCTCCTGCCGGCCGGCTCCCCTCTCACTGCCCTGTGCCTTTCAGCTCCTAGATTGCCTGGACTTGAGTGACTGTGGTGACAGCCTAATGGAGATCTTGTATAAGTACCTGTGGTACAACTCCACAGAGATGCATCACCAGGTTCTCAGGGCTCTCCTCCTGCTAAAGGACCATCCCTCCATGGTGAGAAGGGGGCAGCAGCTGAAGCCGTGTGGGCAGCATGAGGCTGGGCAATGCTGTCCCTTGGCCTTGGCTGGCCTTTGCCTTGGGCGCTGAGGCAGCTCCTCGCAGCTCTCCTGCCTCCTGCTTCAGCTGCCCGAGTGCTTTGGGATAGCCCTTTGGCCTCTGGGCCCTGCGGCAGCTGCCCGGGCTTTCACACCCTTGTGTTCTGCACAGGCCGAAAGAATTCAGAGCCTGACAGGAAGACTAGTGCACCTCCTGTGGGACTTGGACAGTGACGTGGCCAGGATGAGCATTGCTCTCCTGAGCTATATTTTCAAGGATGAAGACACCCCAATATCCTGGCGCAGGGCCCTGCAGCTGGCTGAGCCGCTCCTGAAACTCCTGGACAATGTAAGGCTCTGTGCCCCGGCCACGGCCACTGCCTGCTGCCCGGACACTTTGTGCCCTGTGCATTTGCAGGCCTGCGCCAATGTGGGCCACAAGAAGCCAATGATGAGGTCATTTTTCCTTCCTTCCTTTCATACAGCCCCATAGCCAGGTGCAGCTGCTCTCCATGTTTCTCCTTCGAAGAGTGATGTCTTCGGCAGAAGAAGAAGGAAGAAAGCCCCTGAAGGAACGAGTGTACCAGAGCCTGCTCCCACTCTTTTTCCACTGCCAAGATGAGAATCGGCATGTGGCAGAGGTGAGGACTCCTGGGCTGCTGCTGCGCCTTGCCAGGGGGCTCAGCTGCCTCCTGCCCTGACGCAGGCTTGCAGGCTGCAGCCTCCTCCAGCCCTTGGCACTGGGACACTCCTGTGCCCTGCCTTGTGGGGCCATTTGCGGCTCTCTGCTGCTCCCCAGGCCTCTCGGACAACGCTCCTTCGTGCGGCTGGCTTTCTGAAGAGGCCAGACCTAGAAAAAGCTGTGAGGAAGGAGAAGCTGTGGAAGTTTGCCAAGCTCGTGGTAAGGGCAGCCTGCAAGTGCCAGCCAAAGGCTAGAGAAGCCCCCTGGCCCCGGTGCTCAGTGTGTGGGGCTGGCAGCTGTGCCTCTGCCCACTGCTGCAGCCGGGGGCCGCACGGCTTCTTCTGCAGCCCCCTGTGGCCCCGAGCCGGGTGCTGATGGAGCCCCGGCCCAGCGGGGCTGCGGGCCGGGCCGGCACCGCGGCTCCCCGGGCAGCAGCCGGCCCTCTGCCCCCTCCAGAGCCCGGCGCCAGCGGCTGCTGGCCGGGCCTCAGGGCTGGCCGGGCACGGGAGGCCGGGGCTGGCCGCAGGCAGCAGCGCCCGGCCGAGGGGCAGAGCCCGCGCCAACCCTTCCCTCCTGCCGCTCTCTCCAGCTGGCAGACCACAGGATCCCCTTGGCCGAGCACCTGCGCCGGGCCCTGCAGTACCTGCAGGACCCCCAGGAGACCCTGCGAGCGGCGGCCATCAGGGTCATCGGTGAGTCCCGAGCCCGGGCTCCCTCCCCGCCCCGCCGCAGCTCGGCCCCAGCCCCGGCTGCTGCCCCGGCAGCGGCACCCGGGCCCGGCGCCCTGGAGCCCCGGCTGCCCTCGGGGCTGCTGCTGCCGGCCTCTGGCAGCCGTGCCCTTGGGCTGGGTTAGGATGCGGCAAGGGCCCGGGCTGAGCCCTGCCGGGGCAGGAGGCCGTGTGGCCACAGGGCTGGCAGCGCCGCTGGCAGGGAGCTGTGCTGCTGGGACCCTGACAGGCTCTGTGTTCTCAGGGATGGCCGGGGAGCAGCTGAGGGGGCAGCACGCAGAGCTCCAGGTTTTGTGCACAGGTGAGCCAGGACAGCGGGCTGACAGCGGTGGCTGTCGGGGGCAGCTGCAAGCCCTGGCCAGGCTGTGGAGGGCTCTGCTCCCTGTGCCGATGAGGGGCGGCGTGGGCAGAGCACAGCGAGATTTCAGGGCCACTTGGGGCATTTGTGGCCAGCAGCTTCGGGCTGACCCCCTTGGTCCCTGCTCCCTCCTGGCCAAGGCAAGAGCGGGCTGGCATGGCCCTGGCAGGGGGCTCTCGCTGGGCCCCCGCAGCTCTGGGATCTGACCGTGGCTCTGTTTGTCTCTCTTGCAGCCCTCGAACGCCTGACGGAGGACAGAAGCGGTGCCGTGTCAGACCTGGCACTTGAAACGCTGTATGTCCTCCGGGCCATCCAGAGTGCCCGTTACTCCATTCTCCAGAGGATGGAAGACCAAATCCTCAGGGCATGGAGGACACGGCCTCGTCTGTCGGGCCTGGGCTGGCTGCATTGCTGGAGATGTGCTCAGCGCTGACCTGAGAGGCTCTGTCTTCTGGTGCCACATGGGCCAGCCAGGATTTTTTATATCATAAGGGTTGTTCTTTTCCATTTTTCTCTTCTTTTTAGTATGTAAATAATGTAGGATATGTTAGGGCTGAGAGGCTCTATCTTCTGGGGCCACATGGGCCATCTGTTATTTTTTGTTTCATAGAGATTGTTCTTTTCTTCGTTTCGTTTCCATCTAGTATGTAAATAATATAGGATATGTTATAAACCACAAGAGTCCCAAGACCTTTCTTTTGCTGCCCCGGGTGTGTGGGGCATAGGGGAAGAGAGGGAAAAGGGTTCTTGTGTTCAGCAACCTGCCGGGGCATGCAGTGGTGCAGGGGAAATGGCCAGAAGCCCCTTGGCCTTTGGTGGTTGTGCTGAAGCCACAAGCCCTGTGGCAGGCAGGAAGCGCCATCTGTGTTCTGCTGCCCGTGTGTTGGTGCCGTGATGGCTGAGGAGCTGCTGGAGCTCCTGTGGGGCTGCGGCGCTGCTGCCGGGCCAGGCTGGGGGTGCCCCTGAGGGCACGGGGTGCTGGGAGGCCGTGAAGGGATGAGGGGCTGCGGAGGCCCAGACGGGACAAGGCAGTGGGAAGGCACGAGGGGGATGTGTGAGGGAGTGGGTGGCAGGAGGTTCCAAGGGGACAGAAGGCCCTGGAGGAGCCGGGGTGGTGGGAAGCCCTGAGGAATTGGGTGTCAGAGGCCATAAGCAGCCCTCGGGCAGCCGCCTGGTCCCTGACACCCGGCTGCTCCGGTGCTGCCCCAATATGTCCCCCAGGCCTGCAGCAGAAGGCCTGGAGGCTGGGACACCACCCCAGCGGGAGGGTGGGGACAGCCCGAGGTGCCCAGGCTGGGCTGGCTGGGGACATGGAGGGCAGGGGGGTGCTGCCAGGCCACGGCCACTGGGTGCCTCCAGGAAGGGGCAGTGGGCAAAGGCAGGGCTGGCGGCCAGCCCAGGCCCTCGTGGCTGCCCAGGCCACGCTGCTGTGACCGAGGCCTCCCTGACACAGAGCTCAGGGCCCACAGAGCTGCTGCCACCATGGGGAGGGTGGCGATGTCTCCTCCGGCAGGGCTGCCCAGTGGCTGCTGCCCAAGCGGCTCTGGAGCCCACAGAAACAGCAGCAGAGTGTGCCCAGGAACAGCAGCAGCCCCAACGTCGGCACCTGCGCACTGAGGCGTCCGCAGCAGCCGGGTGCCAAACAGGGGGAGGCTGTGGGCACAATTGCCTTTGCTTTGGCAAAAGGCTTCAGCAGAGTTGGCCACAATGGCTTTCTCTTCACTTGCAGCCTTACAACAACGCTTGCCAGCTTCAGCTGCAGCCTGTGCCCGTGACTGACTTGGATGGCCGTGCTTGAGGCCGAGCTCGCCTTCCACACTCAGGTGTCCCAAGGCAGCGGCATTGGCGCCATCCTGAGAAAGAGAGAGAGAGAGAGAGGGAGAGAGAGAGAGAGAGAGAGAGAGAGTCTGATGGGGCAGGAGCCCTGTGCTGCAGCTGCCCTCCCTCTCTTCTGTCCAGGCACCTTAAAGACACATGAAACCAAATCCTGGACTTGCTTGGAACAAAGGAAGAAGCAGCATGTGCTGAAAAAAAGCAGCGACTTACACGGCTCAGTTTTGCTCTCCACTTGGGCAATCCCAAAATCCCTGAGCACTTCGTGTTGCAAAGTATCATCAACATCATCCAGTCTCCAACCACCCTGCCATGGGCACAGGTGGTGTGCAGGCACAGGTGTCACTAGAATTGGGAGAACACTTTTCCATTTTGACCTTTTCCACTCCTGGATTTCAAGCAAAGATGAAAAAATCATCTGGTGAATGACAGGAGAATAGTGTAGCTCACAGAACTAGGAGTAGGAGTCTCCAGTGGCCCATGGTGTGTCCATTCAACCATTGTTAGATTGTCCAGTTGGAGCTCAGCGCGGTGCAGCCCGGGCACAGGCGCCAGGCTGGTCCATTTCAGCATCCCAAAGTCTTGGTGGCTCCCTGTGCACCCACTGTCTCCTGAATCCATTCTTGAATTCCCAGTTACTGCTGTGCAGGACATGAGAACACAGGAACAGCTTGTTTGGCTCATTCTTGCCTTTGCTGCTCCTGCCTAAAGGAATCATCAGGACTATATGCTGATGGAATGGGATCGCCGAACAGCAGGGACTTTGTCTCTAGAGTCTAAAACTAAAACCTTGTCTGACTGTTCAGACACTCTAAAATCCAGGGTGAGAATGACAGTATGGAAGAATCCTAGAAATCTTGACTTGTGATTTTTCTAGTCAAGGATTTTAATGCCAATGTGGAAACTATGAAAATATTCAAACTTGTTTTCATTGGCAACCCCTTTGAAATGGCATCATCAGACCTCCAGGGGACAGGGTATGACAGTGGGGACAGTACTTGGCAGCTCATGGCTTCAGATGTGGGAGGCAGATATTTTGCCTGAGTAGAGATCGAAGTTCAAGTTTTCCCATGGTTTGGATTGACTCGTCATTGCAGGTAACTTTAATCAATGCAAAAGGATGTAAAAGCAGAGTTTCTGGAGAATGTGCACTAGGGAGGAAATAGGGAGAAAACCTTGAACACAGCCAGCAGGCTCTAAAAAAATTCTAAAAGTTAAAATTAAAAATAGATGTAGCTGTCTGACTGTTCAGGCAGGCCTCTTTGTGTCACTCTGGAGGTGATCGTAAAACATTTTAAAACCTTAAGAAATTCGGGAACTCAGAAAGAAAGTTAGGCTTGGCAAGCCCTGGGAAAAGTAGGCCCTTGGAAATGTTAGGCCTTGTGCTTGCTAAAGATCATGTGAAACTGTACCTGTGTAATCAATATATGATAAATGATAGAATTGTTAGATGTGATTAGATATAATTATTGTTTAAAGAACATGAGGAACAATGTTAGGGGGCTGGGGCAGATCACGAGAAATCCATGCTTGGATAAAAACAATGCATACAATAGAACAATGTAAGTTTAATAATTAATATGTAAGTTATATAATGATAGAGTATAAAACATGTTCAACTCAAAACCAAGATGGGTCAGATTTGGGTCTGTGTACCCCTGACACCCAGAGCTCTTCAATAAAGCACCTGCATATAATCATTGTGTGATGATGTGTGTTCCTGAACTCTAACATTTTGGTGACCCAGATGGGACCTTGTGAGTGCTGCTGAGCGAGTTCGCGACCCGATCCTGCTCCAGCCGGCACCGAGGGATTCTCGGGGAGCCCATCGGCCGCGACCGTCTGCGCTGCTCACAGCGTCCCCAGGAGAAGAGGTAAGGTGCTTTCACTTTGGTTTGGGTGCCTGCCAATAAGACGCAGCAAAAGCTGCGCTTGGTTGGGCTAAAGGAATTCCTGTTGGGATTGCCTGGGCGCCGTCCGTCAGACGACTGCGAAAGCGTTGCAGGTTCGGCATTTGTGGTGTATTGTAGTTGTGACATGGAGAAGCTTAAAGGGGTTTTGGGCAGCAATGCTCTCATAGCAGGTACTTCTCCTTTGGGGTGCTTATTAGCACACTAGAAACAAGGTCACTTTGGGGAAGAATTACATAAGGCTGAATTGATTTTGGTGAGATCTCCCCATGGAAAAAGACCCCTGTGACACTGTCTCATCTGTTGGTAGCTATAACCTCTCTCTTTCTTTACTTTGTTTTCTTTCTCCTCTCTCTCTCTCTCTCCCCCTCTCCTCTATCACATAACCCTTGTTATCACTAAAATAAATGTACATTATTGCTGTTGTGATTTCAACTGAAATCCCTTGTGTCCTTTGTGCCCTCTGAGATCAAAGAAACTTCTCGCGACTCCCACTGGCGTTAGCGAATCGTGACATTTAAACTGGAGTCACGGACAGGATTTCTGACAGACAGAAGGGGCTGCAGGGGTGTTGTGCAGTCTGTATTAGGGGAAAGATGTTTTACTCCAGCCGCACCCAGCCCGACACTCCCAAAAGAGTGAGCGGTGTCTAGAAAGCAAGGGGGGCAACTCGAATTTCCCACAAACTGCACACGCCGAGGTGAAAAGCACCCCACACTCACTTGAGGGCTCTGTCTGCAGAATTTCACAAATGATCTCTTAGTGCAAAAGGGTGGGAATGTTTTTGTTGTTGTTGTGTGTGTGAATTTTGAGTGCTTGGTGTAGCAAAGAGACAATCAGAATTTTAAACTGAAAGAGTGCCTCCCAAGCAGATTTGGTCTTTTTACCCACACAGGGAAGTAAAAAGCAGTGTGCGTGTGTGTGTGTGTGTGTGTGTGTGTGTGTGTGTGTGTATAATTGAAGTTTATACCTCCCTGTAGTGGTTTTCCCTTTGTAAAAATGACTGAAAAGGGCAGTGCAGAAGTTAAAGCTGCATTTTATGCTCTGTTAGCAAAACACAATGCCAGACCTTCTCCAAGAGGGGAAAAGTGGGCGCTTAGTTACTGGTTTAATTTGGAAAATGTGATTGATAGAGTATGTTCTTTACAAGATGAAAGAAAATTTAAATTGGGGAAAAATCAAACTCTACTCTGCTCAGTTTTGGGAGCTTGTTTTACAGCAGCTCCAAAAACTGGCTTTAAGCAAAGAAGTGAGGAAAGAAGAGAGGGAAACCCCTCTCCTGAATCAAATTTACCCTCCAAAAGAGCTGATTCATTCCAGTAGAAATGATGGACCTGTAAAAATGGCAGAAGAAAAATCAGAGAAAGCAAAGGTGTTAGATGCATTGGTTCTCTTAAGGAAAACCCAGACAAGAGAAAAGAAATCTCTCACTCCAGTATTGGTGGTCACTGGAGATAAAGAAGGGGGTCCCCAGCAAGGTAATAGATGGCTTCTCACTTCAAAGTTGAGTGAAGTTGTTTCTAATTGGCACTGTCCCAAGTTCATTGTATGGAATGCCCCATTGGATAACCCAGCACAGCTCCACAGGCTCTGGGCTGTGAGCCAAAGCCGTCTCCTTCTCAGCTTCTGGGAGTGGAGCCCAAAGAGCCTCAGAATCAGGGGAACTGGGAACTGTGCCTCTCCTGGGTGAGCAGAGAGGCAGAGGTTGCTTTTATTTCAAGTGCTCACTAGAGATAACAAAACTGGAGACATACTGATTACAGCAATAGTGTGTAGAGAATATTTGAACACAAGGTGGGCATGATATTTTAGTAAAGGCCTGTCTGCAGAAACCAGCCTTTGGTATAAGTTGTGATATTAAAGGCTCATGTCCTTGAAACTTTCCTGAAGCAGAGAGAATGAAGCAAAACAATATCCTTGTGTATAAGAGAAAAAATGTAAACCTGTGTGGATTAACCAAGAGTAACTTGCTTAGCCCGGGGACCCTGTAAAACCCTATAAAAGTGTGCTAAAGATAGAAATAAATGGTGTTCTCCATACTTCTGTGAAGACTAGGCTGAATAGTCTGAGCTGTTTCTCCATAATAGTGGGTCCTATACATCCACTTTTTACTTTTGTAGTTAACACTGGAGCCCAAATTTCTGTGTTGACCAATAAAGACTAGTGCAGGATTTGAGAGTAATAAATGGAATAACTAAAGATATTTACCCAGTGGGAGCTAATCCTTGCACATTGTTAACATCTATAAAAGAGAAATAGAAATGGTTTACTGTACTTGATTTAAAAGATGCCTTTTTCTGCATACCCCTTGACAAAAAAAGTAGGTAACTGTTTGTCTTTGAGTGGGAAAATCCAGAAATAGGAAGGAAAACTCAGCTCACTTGGACACGACTCCCACAAGGATACAAGAACAGTCCAACCCTATTTGGAAGGCAGCTGGGGAAGGAGCTGGAGATTTGGACTGAGAATGGGCAAGTAGTGAGAAAACAATACCTGCTGTTACAGTATGTTGATGGTGTACTGATAGCTACAGAAGAGAGAACAACCTGCATAAAGGTACCGATTGAGATTTTAAATCTGCTGGGAATGGCAGGATATAAGGAGTCTAAAGAAAAGGCACAAATTGCCTGGCGGAGTGTGATTTCCCTGGGATGTGAAATCTCACCAGGGCAATGTAAGCTGGGTATTAATTGTATTCAAGCTATTTGTGCTATTCCAGAACCCCAGAACTGCATGAGCTGCGAGTCTTCCTTGGGATGACAGGGTGGTGCTGCCTGTGGATCATGGACTATGGACTAATTGCAAAAGCCCTGGATGAGGCCCAGAAGACGCAGCCGTTTACCCGGGGCAGAGCACAGAAGGAGGCCTTCCTCAAACTGAAGGAGGCATTGACAACTGCTCCGGCGTTCGGATTGCCAGATTTGTCCAAAGATTTCCAGCTGTTTGTGCATGAAAGGCTACACCTAGCACTGGGAGTGCTGAGCCAAGGTTTGGGAAGCTGGGAAAGGCCGGTCGGCTGCTTTTCCAAACAGCTTGACAAGGGGAGTGCTGGGTGGCCTTCATGCCTGCGGGCAGTTGCAGCCAACGTGATGCTGCCACAAGAAGCCAGGAAACTCACCATGGGTAGACACATAGATGTCTCTGTGCCACACATGGTGAGCACTGTTTTAGAACAAAAGAGGGGCCATTGGCTATCTCCAAGCAGGATGATGAAATTCCAGGTAATCCTGACTGAGCAGGATGATGTCACACTAAAGACAACTGACCTCTTGAATGCAGCTTTGTTCCTGGGTACCACAACTGAAGAAGGCCCATTAGAGCATGACTGTGTAGAAGTAATAGAGGACACCTATTTGGCAAGAGAAGACCTGAAAGACATCCCACTGGAGCAAGCAGAGTGAGAGCTATTCACAGATGGAAGCAGCTTGGTGGAGAACGGGACCAGATACGCTGGATATGCGGTAACAACAGTCAGTGCAATAGTGGAGGCAAAAGCATTACCAGCAAATGCATCTGCCCAGAGGGCAGAACCGGTTGCCTTAAGCAGAGCACTAGAATTGAGTAAAGGGAAAAGGGGAAACATCTGGACTGGCTCAGAGTATGCTTTGGAGTAGTGCATGTCCACAGAGTGCTGTGGAAAGAAAGAAGACTGCTGTCTGCTCAAGGTACACACATTAAACATCAAGATGCAGTCCTGCAATTGATAAAAGCAATACAAAAACCTGAACAAGTAGCAATTATGCACTGCAAAGGACACCAATCAGGAAACTCCAAAATTTGTGAAGAAAATCGGAAAGCAGACTGGACAGCTTGACAGATTGCTTGAAAAGGGCAAAGAACAATGGCATTGATATCTTTAAAAGTTAATGTATCTCAATTTAATTTGCCTCCAAAACCGAAATATTCAATAGGAGATGAGAAATTGGGACATTTTCTAAATGCACAAAAGAATTCAGAAGAGTGGTATGTAACTGCACAAAGACAAATAGTGTTTACCCCCTTGATAATGAGAGACATTCTATAAATGAAACATAACAAATGTCATTGGGGTGCAGAGGCATTGGTAAAATGGATGAAACAAAAATTAATCTCGGTACAGATGCTAACAATGGTAAAATCAGTAATGTCAAAATGTGAAATGTGCTTAAAAACAACTCAGTGGCTAGACACAGGCATAGCTAGGGAAGATTAGGATAGGAACAGAATCAGGATGACACTTGGCAAGAACCCTCTTGTAGAGTGAAATTTGGCTGGGCCCTAGAGTCTTTGCTCGGTCCTAGAGCAAACTATCAGAATAAAGAAATGTTGTACAAACCTACAGGTCAGGTAGAGAAATTGGCAAGAGTGATCTGGGAAAGATTTAAAGAACTAAATGTACAATTACAATTTATTACTCCTGAAAGAGCATGGAGTGTGTGGGTTTTTAAATGGATGGATTGATCATTGCTGTGTCCACATCCCAAATGTGACTGCAGATGTAGAACATGACATCAATCAGTTGCAACAAATAGAGCACAAAGCACAGGAAGAGCAAAAGGATTTGACTACAAGTTGGTTAGGCAAAATCTTCCAAGGGTTAGGATGGAATGTGAGTTCACGGATTAAATCTATCATTAAGAGTGTGGTAATCTTACTAATTGTATTCTTAGCAATTTGGTTAATTTACAGCATCTTCAAGGGAGAAATACAGAAGAAAACATCCCGGAACCAGAAAATAATAAAGGCACTGACACGAGATCCACCCCCACCATCTTCTGGTTCTCCAGTTCCTGACAGCATCCAGGACAACGTTTACATCAATCAAGGATTCGAAGAACATCGAGTGTAAACTCAGAAACAAAGGACTGTGTCAAGTGAAAACATTTGCACTTATAGTGAAGTGAAAATGCTTTCAAAGGGGGGAATGATAGTAAAAGGTTCTAAAATCATAGAAAATTTGGGGACTCAGAAAGAAAATTAGGCTTGGAAAGCTCAAGATGAGTAGGCCCTGGAAATGTTAGGCCTTGTGCTTGCTAAAGATCATGTGAAACTGCACCTGTGTAATCAATATATGATAAATGATACAATTGTTAGATGTGATTAGATATAATTATTGTTTAAAGAACATGAGGAACAATGTTAGGGGTTGAGAGGGGAACACGAGAAATCCATGCTTGGGTAAAAACAATGCATACAATAGATCAATGTAAGTTTAATAATTAATATGTAAGTTATATAACGATAGAGTATAAAACATGTTCAGCTCAAAAGCAAGATGGGTCAGATTTGGGTCTGTGTACCCCTGACACCCAGAGCTCTTCAATAAAGCACCTTCATATAATCATTGTGTGATGATGTGTGTTCCTGAACGCTAACAATTTCATCAGATTTTACTGGAATTTTGTGGGATTTTGTGAAATTTTGTGGACATTTTTGGATATGTTGTGGATGTTGCTGGAATTTGGTAGAATTTTGAGAAGTTATAGGGAATGTTGTGGCATTTTTCTGGAATTTTTTGAGGCTTTTCCAGAATTTTGTGGGATATTGAGGAGATTTTGTGGAATGTTTCTGGAATTTTGTGGGATTTTTGTGGGATTTGGAGGAGACTTGAAGCATTTTGAGGGATTTTTCTTGGATTTAGTGGGAAATGGTGGAGATTTAGTAAGCTTTTGCAGTGAGTTATTTTTCTTAGTGACCCAACGACCCAACACCTGTGTGCTGCACTACGGTATTTTCTATCCAATCACCTCCTACTACCCAAAAACCCCTAGGAGAAGAACATGAAGAAGAAAGAAGAAGGACAAGAGAAAAACCCTAAATCCTCCATCTTGTCTCTTGTTCTCTAAACTACTTTTTCACCCAGTGATTTAGAAAACTTTCTAATCTACACACTCACACTTTTCCTATCTAACTTTAACATTTGTTTTCATGTATCACCATGAAAACATGCTCATGAATTTCGTATTATATGAAATTCAGTGTTTCTTTGAATCCTAGAAGTAAGTATTAAAAACAAGGGGACACACTCAGACTCCAACATGTTATCTACCTTTGACTGATCCAAGGAGCTATTAATCATAATGCTGCCTTAATTAATAGGATTAGTCACCCATGTCTCAGGCTAGATAGTGAAGACACAGGCAAGCAGCTTAGCAGAAGGTTTTCTAGGAACATAAAGAAGGAATCCAGGACATTGTCCTGTATTTTCCTTTAAAACAGCTCTGAGAAATCCCCAGGATACTCATGTTAGGAGAAAAGTCCTACATGATTTACATGACCCTGCTGAGCTTCCGAGATCAGGCGGGATCGGGCGCTCTCAGGGCGCTCTGGCCGTAGGCGCTGCTTCCCCTCTCAGGAGCGCTCACCTTCCTGCCGTGCCCCGCAGCCTCACCAACACAGCCCAGACACGCAGAGCACACAGCCCGGCCACCAGGGCTGCCTATGGCCACAGCGGACTCGGAGCCACAGCCAGCAGCACACAGGCCACACAAAGCACAAAACCCACACCAGGCCAGGCACACAAGGCACACAAAGCACACCAGCCACCTGTGCCCACAAGCTCCTGCCCCTCGCCAAGGCTGCCCAAGGAAAACAAGGCACCTGCCGGGACCTGTGCTACTGTTCAAAGTTATTAGTCTCTGCCATATAACAGGAAGAGATGGTCCAAAATTAAATGGCCTCAATGTCACCAGGAGTTCTTCACACAGTGCAGGTGTGACATTTGAAAGCAGACAGACTACAGTCCTTTTTTTCTGTGTAACTTCTGGCTGCAAGTCTGTGGCCATAGGGAGATGCCACAATGTGTCATTTAAAAATCATCATTTTTAAAAGCCCAAACAACCAACCACAGCTTCATCTTTCTTGGAGGACTTCATCAGTTTATTCCATAACAGGAGCACAATCTAACCAAGAGAATACAGAACTGTCATTCCAAATACATGGGCTATGCCCCTTCCACTTGGGCTAAGGGGCTGGATTTCCATCAGTGACCACAAGCCAGGACTTTCAACAGTGTTTGCTGCCTTTTTCTCTAAGGCATCATTTGGGATATTTTATGGCCTTTAATTAAATGTAAAAAAATGCTACCTTTTCAAATACTTTGTAAGGAACTGAAAAGACAAACTTTCCACAGCCAAACAAAAATAGTGTGTATGTCTCTAGATGCATATATGGAGGTGGAAAAAGACAAGAGGATAGAAGGTAAGAAAAAATAGGATTTTTTCTTAATAGGATTTTTCTTAAAACAGGATTTTTTCGTCTGGGATTGCGGGGAGGAGAGGAGGGAGGGGCAGGAATGGGACAGTGCTCCAGGGTCTGTGGCAAACAGTAAAGAAAAATATGGAGAGGTGTCAGAGAAGTAGAGGTGTCAGAAAATTAAAGGTGTCTCCAATAACATAACTATTTGGATTTTAAGATGGAGTGTCTGTAGGCAGCTAAGTAGGGAGATGACAAGGATGGGAGTGTGAAAGAGTTAAGGATCAAAGGAATTGCTCGGGATGGATCTATCTGTGAATAGCACTAACACAAGTTTGCTGCCATTTTAAGCACCAAGTGCTCCACTCAGCCATACTTTGAGATCAAGTTCCTGCAAAAGTATATATTTAAGTTACGTATGAGGGCATTTCTTCACACAGGAACAATTTGAGCTATTCCTGCAAAGGCAGGCAGCTCAATACTTGAGATATAGAGTGGTTCTGCAAGGAGATCTGTTTTCTTAGACTGATGGACTTGGAATACAAATATGAGTCCGATGTTTCTTGTGACACCCATGTCTGGAAGTTTACAGTAACCCTGAGGTGATGGCCCTGCTTCAAATTCATGCATTATGTCAATGAAGAACTGTGCACGGACTGGAAAAGCTGCTTAGCCGTATTTTCCCAGGAGACTGAGCTGTGTGAAATCATCTAAGATGAGTGTTTCATGGGGCTTTCCATTTCTGTTCCTGTTGGGAAGGCAGATTGCCTCAGTGAGCTGAGCAGTGAGTCATGAAGGTCACACAACCAAAAAAAAGTGGAAAAAACTATTTCAGTTGGAAGAGTCCTACACCAGTCATAGAATGACAGAATGATAGAATGGCTTGGGTTGGAAGGAACTTTGAAGATCATCTAGTTCCAATCACGCTGCCACGGGCAGGGACACCTTCCTCTAGAGCAGGTTACTCCAAGCCTTGTCCAGCCTGCTCTTGAACACTTTCAGGCACGGAGCACCCACGGCTTCTCTGGGCAACCTGTTCCAGTGCCTCACCAGCCTCACCCTAAAGAATTTCTAACATTTCATCTAAATGTACTTTCTTTTGGTTTCAAGCCATTTCCCCTTATCCTATCACTACATGTCCTTTAAAAGTCTCTCCAGCTTTCTTGGAGCCCCCCTTTAAGGTGCTTTAAGGTTGCCCCAGAGCCTTCTGTTCTCCAGGCTGAACAAACCAAACTCTCTCAACTTGTCATCGTAGGAGAGGTATTCCAGCCCTCTGATCCTATCCATGGTCTCCAGCAGTCCCATGGCCTCCTTCAGCTGCTTGAATCAATTCAGGGCTGAGCAAAATGTTAAGAATGTTATTCAGCTCATTGTCCAAGTACCTCTCAAACAGACAGGCTTGGAACCATCAATCATCTCTTTAGGAAGCCTGTTAGGAAGTGTTTGACCCATGTCTATTGATAAAAATGCTTGCTAAACCTCATCTAGCTCAGTTTGGAACCATTCCCATCTGTCTTATCACTGGATACCGGGGAGAAGAGATCAGCACCTTGCCTTCCTCAGGTGTTTGGAGAGAGCAAAGAGTTTTGCTGCTCAGCCTCATTTCCCCCAGCTGCCAGCACTGCTGGGTAATTCCCCCTTTTGACCAATTAATGATGCTGTGTTTCATTTGCCCCAGCATGACGTTCCCTGGGGGCACACTGCTGACTCCTCTTTAGCCAACACCCCCAGATCCTTTTCTGTAGGGCTGCTCTCCCCCCACTTCTGTCCAAACCTATACTTGTGTCCAGCTTGACTTTTTTTCTTAGTGTTGACCTCTACAATTCTGCATCACCAGCAGACTCTGCTGATTATGTCCTCACATGCTTCTGCTAAATTTATTTGGCCTATCTCAGCTTTTATCCGTGTATCTACTTGTCCAAATCAGAGGATACATATGAAAATATTTCCCAGCCTTGTTTGTGCATTTCTCACGGTCAAGTACATACATTGCTTTGAATGGAAGAAGTATTTCAATAGGTGAATGAAAACTATCAGCATTATACAAGGCAAGGTAGAAATGCAAATTAGAGGGAGAAGTTGGTTTTAAAGACACAAGCGATTAGGGCCAGTCACATCGGTTAGTTTTGATTGCAAGGCCACAACTTAGACCTAGTGCTTGGGATTTTCCACAGAAGCATTCAGTCTGGCTTTGATGACATTGAGTTATGAGGCATCTACTCTTTTCTTCATGTTTTGATTTACTGGCCATTCACTCCATATTAAAAAAAAAAAAAAAAAAAAAAAAAGTTTGATAAGTATTTTCTCCTGAATTTTTGTATCTTTTGTACCCATAGTATTGTTTGCTGCTAGATGAAAGAGTTATTTCATATCCTGTACTTTTACCCTGAGAAGGCAGTTAGAAACTATGATCAAATAACCCCTCAGTCCTCTTTTTGGTAAGTACATTGATCTCTAAAAGATCTATTTAAAGAGTAAAACTGGGTGGGGAGAGGGCAATGATCATTTTACTTGCATGCTCCTGTAATTACTGATGCCATGGGAAAGATATTTATTACAACAATATGTCTGGAACTGTACAACATACAGAGAAATGTGTGCTCTCCAAATTTATTTGGATTATCTCAAGGTTTTTCCTAAGACTGCATTTATCTTGCATTGCCTTGACTGTCAATACATCATTGCTTTTATGTTCTTAGAGGAGCAGGAATGAAGACACTCTGAAATGGTATTAGAATTCCAAACGGGATTTCTTCCAGTGCTGTTCAGCATAAGTAATTGAAACCCAATATTGTATTTTTATATACTCTGGAGCATTTCTTCCAAGGAGCAAATTTCTACTCACTTACTGTTGTGTAGGTTATAGATGACATTCTGCATTTCTTCAGATCCATTCTTTTAGCCTGGGATTAAGATTTTCTGAGGTGGAACAAGCCCTTTGGAGTTGGGATCGAGCCCTTTTGGGGTCAAATGGAGCTGTTTTGCGTGGGATTGAGTTGTTCTGAGGTGACAGATGGATCCCTCCTGGCTTTTGGAGTGCAAAGAGATGGAGATGAGAAGCAAACTGTGGCCAAAGGAGAAGGATAAGCAGCCAGGTGTATTGCCAAGGTGGATCCCAGGAATGTGCCCAAGGTGGCTCCTCCAGTGGGGGATGGAGCTGCAGCAGCGCACGAAGCTCTTCCCGCACTCGGGGCACTCGCAGGGCTTCCCTTCCGTTGGTGTCGGGTCAAGTGAGAGCTCTGTGAGAAGCTCTTCCCACACTGGGAACACTCGTGGGGCCTCTCCCCGCTGTGGATGCGCCGCTGCTTGACCAGGTTGCTGTTGTGCTTGAAGCCCTTCCCGCAGTCGGGGCAGCGGAAAGGCCTCTCATCCCTGTGAATCCGATAGTGCCGGAAGAGAATGGATCTGTTGGGAAACCTCTTCCCACACTGAGAACACTCGGAGATCCCTGTTCTGCTCTGGGAGCGCTCCTGGTGTTGATCCCAGTCCCTGTGCTGGCCTCGCTCTCAGTCTCGGAGCAGTCCCGGGGCACTCCCGGAGCCGATTCCGGTCCCGGTGTCGATCTCAATGGCGCAGCGGTGCCGGTCCCGGTCTCAGTCCCGGTCCCGGAGCGGTGCCGCTCTCGGTGCCGGTGCCGGATTCAGTCCCAGTCTCAGGCCCGCTCTAGGCCTCAGTCTCGGTCTCGGTCTCCATCTGGGTCTCGCCCCCAGTCCCGGTGCCGCTCGAACCGAGCCCTTTTCGGGTGATTTCAGGTCCCTTTTGGGCGTTTCAGGCCACTTTGGCTGATGTTGGGGCCCTTTGGGTGATTTGAGGCAAAACCAGCGACTTTCAGGGTGGACCTTGCACCCATTTGGGAGATCCCAGGGTGATTTTAGGCCATTTCGAGTGGGTTTGACACCGCTTTGGGCATTTTTATGCCCTGGTGGTTGCACTTTGGACCCCTTGGGATGATTTTAACCCCATGTTGTGGTTTTAAACCAGTAACTAAAAAAATTACTTATTTCTTGTTGTGAGATATGGATTAGAACAAGAGCAAAACAGGCTTAAAACTTAAAGGGAATAAAGACAGTTTATTAACAAACTACAAGAATAAGAATACCAGAATAAACTTTCAGAAAACTCCTTTATCTTCTACATCTTAACTATTTCTCTGTACACATGACAACATAGAGACAAATAACTTTAGGACTTTGGTGGTTAAAAACAGTCTTAATTTTTGCTACAGTTTTTTATTAGTCTTTGTAGAGAAACAAGTCTTTTTCTGTTAGCTTACGGAGTTTCTCACTAGAAAACTATTTTTCATCATAGTTTTCTATTTCTCTAGTGCCAGCTGCTCGGCAATCTGTCATTAGATCTTCTCATTTCACATCTCTGAGGTGTGTATGGGTCACAGAGTTTAGGAATCTTATTTTTAAGGATAAGTTATTCAAAGGCAGAAGTCTTCTTCATCTGTCTCTGTGAGCTTTCCTGGAAAACAGTTTTCTCTTTGTCCCCCAAAGCTTCAAAATCTTCACTCAACTCAATTCCAGCAACTCACAGTATCACAAGCACTCTCTCTCTCTTCTGCTCAAAAGTTACACTTTGAATATCTCATTCTTCTCAATACTCTTATCATGAATTAAAGGAGTCTTTTTATACTATTATTGTCTATCTTCATAGCTTTAACAGAAAGATATTTCAGTTATAAAGCATTTCCTTATTCTCTCTTTCTTATACAAACTTAACTCTTTTCTTCACTGTTTTTGGTGGTTCTATGATGTCTCTTTTATGTTGATTGTTTCTCTCTCTGTCTTTTTGAGAAAAGGAGTGATCTGTATGTTTATCCAGGTAGTAAAAGAATTAAAAGCTTTAAGAAAACTGCAAGAGTTCATGGTGTTAAGTTTCAGTCTAGCAGCTAAAACTGAAAACCAAGCTCGGCTGACGAGCGCTGCTTCTCTTCCCCCTCCCTCCCCCCTCCACCGCGGCCTGGTCGGCCTGGAGAGGGGGGAGGAGGCCGAGACAGAATTTTGTTACTTCTTCAAACGCCGGAAACTAAAGAGGGCAAGAGAATTCTGTCTGTACTTCTTAAGGGGGTGTTTACAAGTTGAATTCACTTTTTAATGGTCAGATCTGCTGTCAATTCTTGGAAATGACCGATAATTGGTCAGGAGGAAAAACTCCCCTCAGCCACCAGCAGCTTTAACTTCTTCTCTTTCTAAGCTGTCTTAAAGGTAAAGCTACCCCATGACACCCCATTTGGCTGATGTTAGGCCAAACCATGCGGATTTAGCGCGCAGTTTAGGTCCCTTGGGATGATTTTGCTTTTCTCCTTTGTTTATTGAAATTTCAGCAGTTTTAACACTTTTTTTCCCAGCTTTTTTATCAAAATCTTCATAAAAATTGCCCCAAATGTTCTCAAAATCCTACAAAATTCCAGAAAAACTCCACAAAATTCCACAAAAATCCCACAAAACCTCCTGAAATTCCCACAAAATTCCAGAAAAATACCACCAAATTCACCAGACTCAAAATCCTGAAAATTCCAGAATTATCTCACAAAATTATAGAAATATCCCACAAAAATCACTAAAGCATTTAAATATCCCACAAAATTCTCTAAAAAATTCACAAAATTCCACAAAACCCCCAGAAATTACAGAAAAATCTGATGCAATTACACAAAATTCCACTAAATTCCAAAAATATCCCAAAAATCTACACTAATTTGAAAAAACTCCAGAAATATTCCAGAAAAAAATCCAGTGAAACACAACAAAATTCTTCACGTTTTCTCAACATACACAAAATTCAAGAAAAATCCCAGGAAATTGCAGAAAAATACCAAAAAATTCCCTGAAACTTCTCAAACCCCAACCAAATTCCAGAAACATTTGATAAAATCTCCACAAATTCCCACAAAATTTAAGAAAAAACCCACAAAATCCCCTAAATTTTTTAAAAACCCAACCAAATTCCTGCAACATCTCACAAAATCTCCACCAATTTCCACAAAATCCAGGAAAAATCCCTCACAATCCTCCAACTCTCCTCCAAATCCCAGAAAAATCCCACAAAATTCCGGAAACATCCCACAAAATCTCCTCAATATCAAAGAAAATTCTAGAGAAATTCCAAAAAATTGCAGAAAAATGCCACAAAATTCCCTAAATCTTCTGGAAACAATACAAAATTCCAGAGACGTCTCACAAACTCTCCACCAATTTCCATATTATCTAAGAAAAATCCCTCAAAATTCTTCAAGTCTCCTCGAAATCCCACAAAATTCTGGAAAAGCCCCTCACAATTCCCTCAATCTTCTCAAATTTCTACCAAATTCCTGCAACATCTCACAAAATCTCCACAAATGTCCACAAAATTCAAGAAAAATCCCACAAAATTCATTAAATTTCCGCAATATCCCACAAAATTCCATAACCATCTCACAAAATCTCAACAAATTTCCACAAAATTCAAGAAAACACCCACAAAATTCTTCAAAAGCTCCTCAAAATTCTAAAAAAATCCCACAAAATTCCCTAAACCTTCTCAAAACATTACAAAATTCCACAGACATGTCACAAAATGTCCACAGATTTCCACAAAATCTAAGAAAATTGCCTCAAAATTCTTCAAGTCTCCTCCAAATTCCAAGAAATTCAAGAGAAATCCTCAAAATTCCAGGAAAATGTTACAAAATTCCTTCAATCTTCTCAAAACACAACCAAATTCCTGCATCATCCTACAAAATCTCCACAAATGTCCACAAAATTCAAGAAAAATCCCACAAAATACTTCATGTCTCCTCAAAATTTCTACAAACATCCCACAAAGTCCCACAAAATTGCAGAAAAATCTCACAAAATTCCACAAATTTACTCAAAACCCAACCATATTCCTGCAATATCCCACAAAATCTCCACAAATGTCCAGAAAATCTAAAAAATTTCCCCCATAATTCTTCAAGTCTCCTCAAAATCCCACAAACATCCCACAAAGTCCCACAAAATCTCCTCAATATCCCACAAAATTCTAGAGAAATTCCACAAAATTCCAGCAACATCCCACAAAATTCCCTAAATCTTCTCAAAATCCAACCAAATTCCTGCAACATCTCACAAAATCTCCAACAATTTCCACAAGATCTAGGAAAAATCCCTCAAAATTCACTGAATTTCCTCAATATCCCGCAAAATTCCAGAACCATCTCACAAAATCTCAACAAATTTCCACAGAATTCAAGAAAACTCCCACAAAATTCTTGAAAGCCCCTCAAAATTCCAGAAAAAAACCCCACACAATTCCCTGAATCTTCTCAAAACATTACAAAATTCCACAGACATCTCAAAAAATCTCAACAAATTTCCACAAAATCTACGAAAATTCCCTCAGAATTCTTCAGGTCTCCACCAAATCCCAAACTATTCTGGAAAAGCCCCACACAATTCCCTAAATTTTCTCAAAACCCAACCAAATTCCTGCAACATCTCACAAAATCTCCAACAATTTCCAAAAAAAACTAAGAAAAATCCCCCAAAATTCTTCAAGTCTCCTCAAAATCCTACAAACTTCCCACACAATTCCAGAAAAATCCCACAAAATTCTCTAAATTTTCTCAAAACCCTACCAAATTCCTGCAAGATGTCACAAAATCTCCACCAATTTCCACAAAATCTAGGAAAAATCCCTCAAAATTCCTCAAGTCTCCTCCAAATCCCACAAAAATCCCACAAAATTCCAGAAACATCCCACAAAATCTCCTCAATATCACAGAAAATTCTAGAGAAAGTCCACAAAATTGCAGAAAAATGCCACAAAATTCCCTAAATCTTCTCCAAACATTACAAAATTCCAGAGACGTCTAACAAAATCTCCACCAATTTCCTCAAAATCTAGGAAAAATCCCTCAAAATTCTTCAAGTCTCCTCCAAATCCCACAAAATTCTGGAAAAGCCCCACACAATTCCCTAAATCTTCTCAAAACCCAACCAAATTCCTGCAACATCCCACAAAATCTACACGAATGTCCACAGAAATGCCAAAAAAATCCCCAAATTTCTTCAATATCCCACAAATTTCCAGAACCATCTCACAAAATCTCAACAAATTCCCACAAAATTCAAGAAAACTCTCACAAAATTCTTCAAGTCTCCTCCAAATCCCACAAACATCCCACAAAATCTCCTCAATATCAAAGAAAATTATGGAAAAGCCCCACAGAATTACAGAAAAATGCCACAAACTTCCCTAAATCTTCTCAAAACATTACAAAATTCCAGAGACGTCCCACAAACTCTCCACCAATTTCCATATTATCTAAGAAAAATCCCTCAAAATTCTTCAAGCCTCCTCGAAATCCCACAAAATTCTGGAAAAGCCCCTCACAATTCCCTCAATCTTCTCAAATTTCTACCAAATTCCTGCAACATCTCACAAAATCTCCACAAATGTCCACAAAATTCAAGAAAAATCCCTCAAAAATCATTAAATTTCCACAATATCCCACAAAATTCCATAACCGTCTCACAAAATCTCAACAAATTTCCACAAAATTCAAGAAAACACCCACAAAATTCTTGAAAGACTCTCAAAATTCCAGAAAAATCCCACACAATTCCCACAATCTTCTCGAAACATTACAAAATTCCAGACATCTCAAAAAATCTCCACACATTTCCACAAAATCTACGAAAATTCCCTCAAAATTCTTCAGGTCTCCACCAATTTCCACAAAATTCAAGAAAACTGCCACAAAATTCTTCAAAAGCTCCTCAAAATTCTAAAAAAATCCCACAAAATTCCCTAAACCTTCTCAAAACATTACAAAATTCCACAGACATCTCACAAAATGTCCACAGATTTCCACAAAATCTAAGAAAATTGCCTCAAAATTCTTCAAGTCTCCTCCAAATTCCAAGAAATTCAAGAGAAATCCTCAAAATTCCAGGAAAATGTTACAAAATTCCTTCAATCTTCTCAAAACCCTACCAAACTCCAGCCACATCCCACAAAATGTCCACAAATGTCCACAAAATTCAAGAAAAATCCCACAAAATTCTTCATGTCTCCTCAAAATTCCACAAACATCCCACAACATCCCACAAAATTGCAGAAAAATCTCACAAAATTCCACAAATCTTCTCAAAACCCAACCAAATTCCTGCAACATCTCACAAAATCTCCAACAATTTCCACAAGATTTAGGAAAAATCCCTCAAAATTCACTGAATTTCCTCAATATCCCGCAAAATTCCAGAACCATCTCACAAAATCTCAACAAATTTCCACAGAATTCAAGAAAACTCCCACAAAATTCTTGAAAGCCCCTCAAAATTCCGGAAAAATCCCACACAATTCCCTGAATCTTCTCAAAACATTACAAAATTCCACAGACATCTCAAAAAATCTCAACAAATTTCCACAAAATCTACGAAAATTCCCTCAGAATTCTTCAGGTCTCCACCAAATCCCAAACTATTCTGGAAAAGCCCCACACAATTCCCTAAATTTTCTCAAAACCCAACCAAATTCCTGCAACATCTCACAAAATCTCCAACAATTTCCAAAAAAAACTAAGAAAAATCCCCCAAAATTCTTCAAGTCTCCTCAAAATCCCACAAACTTCCCACACAATTCCAGAAAAATCCCACAAAATTCCCTCAATCTTCTGAAAACCCAACCAGATTCCTACTACATCTCACAAAATCTCCACCAATTTCCACAAAATCTAGGAAAAATCCTGTAAATTCTTCAACTCTTCCCCAAATCCCACAAAAATCCCACAAAATTCCAGACACATCCCACAAATTCTTCTCAATATCACAGAAAATTCATCAGAATTTCCACAAAATTCCAGAAAAATCCCACATAATTCCATAAATCTTCTCAAAACACAACCAAATTCCTGCAACATCCTACAAAATCTCCACAAATGTCCCAAGAATCAAAAAATCAAGAAAAATCCCTCAAAAATCACTAAATTTCTTCCATATCCCACAAAATTCCAGAAGCATCTCATAAAATCTCAACAAATGTCCACAAAATCTAAGACAAATCCCTCAAAAGTCTTCAAGTCTCCTCCAAATCCCACAAAATTCAAGAAAAATCCTCAAAATTCCAGGAAAATGTTACAAAATTCCTTCAATCTTCTCAAAACTCTACCAAACTCCAGCCACATCCCACAAAATCTCCACAAATGGCCACAAAATTCAAGAAAAATCCCACAAAATTCTTCAAGTCATTTCAAAATCCCACAAACATCTCACAAAATCTCCTCAATATCCCACAAAATTCTAGAGAAATTCCACAAAATTCCAGAAAAATCCCACAAAATTCCCTAAATTTTCTCAAAACACAACCAAATTCCTGCAACATCTCACAAAATCTCCAACAATTTCCAAAAAAATCAAAGAAAAATTCCCAAAAATTCTTCATGTCTCATACAAATCCCACAAAAATCCCACAAAATTCCAGAAACGTCCCACAAAATCTCCTCAATATCAAAGAAAATTCTGGAAAAGCACCACAAAATTGCAGAAAAATTCCACAAACTTCCCTAAATCTTCTCAAAACATTACAAAATTCCAGAGACGTCGCGAAAAAATCTCTACAAATTTCCACATTATCTAGGAAAAATCCCTCAAAATTCCTCAAGTCTCCTCCAAATCCCACAAAATTCTGGAAAAGCTCCACACAATTCCCTCAATCTTCTCAAATTTCTACCAAATTCCTGCAACATCCCAGAAAGTCTACACGAATGTCCACAAAATTAAAGAAAAATCCCTCAAAAATCATTAAATTTCCTCAATATCTCACAAAATTCCAGAACCATCTCACAAAATCTCAACAAATGTCCACACAATTTAAGAAAATTCCCACAAAATTTATGATAAGCCCCATAAATTTCCAGAGAAATCCCACAAATCCCCTAAATCTTCTCAAAACCCAACCAAATTCCTGAAACATCCCACATAATCTCCATCAATTCACAGAAAATCTAAGAAAAATCCCTCAAAATTCTTCAAGTTACCTCAAAATCCCAGAAAATCTCACAAAAATCCCTAACTTTTTTCAAATCCTTACCAAATTCCTGCAACATCCTACAAAATGTCCTCAAATATAAAAAAAATTCATGAAAAATCCCACAAAATTCCCTAAATCTCCTCAAAACCTTAACAAATTCCAGAAACATCCTACAAAATCTACACAAAGGTTCACAAAATTCCAGAAAAATTACACGAAATTTCCTAAATTGTCTCAAAACTCAGAACATTTAGCAAATGCCCCAATTTCTCATCTCCTATTGAATATATTTGTTTTGGAGGCAAATTAAATTGAGATACATTAACTTTTAAAGATATCAATGCCATTGTTCTTTGCACTTCTCGAGCAATCTGTCGACCTGTCCAGTCTGCCTTTCAATTCCCTTCACAAATTTTGGAGTTTCCTGATTGGTGTCCTTTGCAGTGCATAATTGCTACTTGTTCAGGTTTTTGTATTGCTTTTATCAATTGCAGGACTGCATCTTGATGTTTAATGTGTGTACCTTGAGAAGACAGCAGTCTTCTTTCTTTCCACAGCACTCTGTGGACATGCACTACTCCAAAGCATACTCTGAGCCAGTCCAGATGTTTCCCCTTTTCCCTTTACTCAATTCTAGTGCTCTGCTTAAGGCAACCAGTTCTGTCCTCTGGGCAGATGCATTTGCTGGTAATGCTTTTGCCTCCACTATTGCACTGACTGTTGTTACCGCATATCCAGCGTATCTGGTCCCGTTCTCCACCAAGCTGCTTCCATCTGTGAATAGCTCTCACTCTGGGTGCTCCAGTGGGATGTCTTTCAGGTCTTCTCTTGCCAAATAGGTGTCCTCTATTACTTCTACACAGTCATGCTCTAATGGGCCTTCTTCAGTTGTGGTACCCAGGAACAGAGCTGCATTCAAGAGGTCAGTTGTCTTTAGTGTGACATCATCCTGCCCAGTCAGGATTACCTGGAATTTCATCATCCTGCTTGGAGATAGCCAATGGCCCCTCTTTTGTTCTAAAACAGTGCTCACCATGTGTGGCACAGAGACATCTATGTGTCTACCCATGGTGAGTTTCCTGGCTTCTTGTGGCAGCATCACGCTGGCTGCAACTGCCCGCAGGCATGAAGGCCATCCAGCACTCCCCTTGTCAAGCTGTTTGGAAAAGCAGCCTACTGGCCTTTCCCAGCTTCCCAAACCTTGGCTCAGCACTCCCAGTGCTAGGTGTAGTCTTTCATGCACAAAGAGCTGGAAATCTTTGGACAAATCTGGCAATCCGAACGCCGGAGCAGTTGTCAATGCCTCCTTCAGTTTGAGGAAGGCCTCCTTCTGTGCTCTGCCCCAGGTAAACGGCTGCGTCTTCTGGGCCTCATCCAGGGCTTTTGCAATTAGTCCATAGTCCATGATCCACAGGCAGCACCACCCTGTCATCCCAAGGAAGACTCGCAGCTCATGCACGTTCTGGGGTTCTGGAATAGCACAAATAGCTTGAATACAATTAGTACCCAGCTTACATTGCCCTGATGAGATTTCACATCCCAGGGAAATCACACTCTGCCAGGCAATTTGTGCCTTTTCTTTAGACTCCTTATATCCTCCCATTCCCAGCTGATTTCAAATTTCAATTGGTACCTTTATGCAGGTTGTTTTCTCTTCTGTAGCTATCAGTATATCCTCAACATACTGTAACAGCAGGTATTGTTTTCTCGGTACTTGCCCGTTCTCGGTCCAAATCTCCAGCTCCTTCCCCAGCTGCCTTCCAAATAGGGTTGGACTGTTCTTGTATCCTTGTGGGAGTCGTGTTCAGGTGAGCTGAGTTTTCCTTCTATTTTCTGGACTTTCCCACTCAAAGACAAACAGTTTCCTACTTTTTTTGTCAAGGGGTGTGCAGAAAAAGGCATCTTTTAAATCAAGTACAGTAAACCATTTCTATTTCTCTTTTATAGATGTTAACAATGTGCAAGGATTAGCTACCACTGGGTAAATATCTTTAGTTATTCCATATATTGCTCTCAAATCCTGCACTAGTCTTTATTGGTCAACACAGAAATTTGGACTCCAGTGTTAACTACAAAAGTAAAAAGTGGATGTATAGGACCCACTATTATTGAGAAACCGCTCAGACTATTCAGCCTAGTCTTCACAGAAGTATGGAGAACATCGTTTATTTCTATCTTTAGCACACTTTTATAGGGTTTTACAGGGTCCCCGGGCTAAGCAAGTTACTCTTGGTTAATCCACACAGGTTTACATTTTTGCTCTTATACACAAGGATATTGTTTTGCTTCATTCTCTCTGCTTCAGGAAAGTTTCAAGGACATGAGCCTTTAATATCACGACTTATACCAAAGGCTGGTTTGTGCAGACAGGCCTTTACTAAAATATCATGCCCACCTTGTGTTCAAATATTCTCTACACACTATTGCTGTAATCAATATGTCTCCAGTTTTGTTATTTCTCGTGAGCATTTGAAATAAAAGCAACCTCTGCCTCTCTGCTCACCCAGGAGAAGCAGAGTTCTCAGTTTCCCTGATTCTGAGGCTCTTTGGGCTCCACTCCCAGAAGCTGAGAAGGAGACGGCTTTGGCTCACAGCCCAGAGCCTGTGGAGCTGTGCTGGGTTATCCAATGGGGCATTCCATACAATGAACTTGGGACAGTGCCAATTAGAAACAACTTCACTCAACTTTGAAGTGAGAAGCCATCTATTACCTTGCTGGGGACCCCCTTCTTTATCTCCAGTGACCACCAATACTGGCAGTGAGAAATTTCTTTTCTCTTGTCTGGGTTTTCCTTAAGAGAACCAATGCATCTAACACCTTTGTTTTCTCTGATTTTTCTTCTGCCATTTTTACAGGTCCATCATTTCTACTGGAATGAATTAGCTCTTTTGGAGGGTAAATTTGATTCAGGAGAGGGGTTTCCCCCTCTTCTGTTTCTTTTAGCAAGTCAGCATTTTTGAATTTTCATCATGGAGGGCTGCTCGCAACAGATTGATCTTACTCTTTTCTTCATTGAATTGTTTTTGCAAAATTTCAACTAGGTTTTAGAAGGAGTCTATTCTAGTTCTTTCCTCACTTCTTTGCCTAAAGCCAGTTTTTAGAGCTGCTGTAAAACAAGCTCCCAAAACTGAGCAGAGTAGAGTTTGATTTTTGCCCAGTTTAAAATTTTTCATCTTGTAAAGAACACACTCTATCAATTACATTTTCCAAATTAAACCAGGAACTAAGCGCCCACTTTTCCCCTCTTGGAGAAGGTCTGGCATTGTGTTTTGCTAACAGAGCATAAAATGCAGCTTTAACTTCTGCACTGCCCTTTTCAGTCATTTTTACAAAGGGAAAACCACTACAGGGAGGTATAAACTTCAATTATACACACACACACACACACACACACACACACACACACACACTGCTTTTTGCCTCCCTGTGTGGGTAAAAAGACCAAATCTTCTTGGGAGGCACTCTTTCAGTTTAAAATTCTGATTGTCTCTTTGCTACACCAAGCACTCAAAATTCATACACACAACAACAACAAAAACATTCCCACCCTTTTGCACTAAGAGATCTTTTGTGAAATTCTGCAGACAGAGCCCTCAAGTGAGTTTGGGGTGCTTTTCACATCGGCGTGTGCAGTTTGTGGGAAATTCGAGTTGCCCCCCTTGCTTTCTAGACACCGCTCACTCTCTTGGGACTGTCGGGCTGGGTGCGGCTGGAGCAAAACATCTTTCCCCTAATACAGACTGCACAACAAACCTGCAGCCCCTTCTGTCTGTCAGAAATCCTGTCCGTGACTCCAGTTTAAATGTCACGATTCGCTAACGCCAGTGGGAGTCGCGAGAAGTTTCTTTGATCTCAGAGGGCACAAAGGACACAAGGGATTTCAGTTTAAATCACAACAGCAATAATGTACATTTATTTTAGTGATAACAAGGGTTATGTGATAGAGGAGAGGGAGAGAGAGAGAGAGAGAGAGGAGAAAGAAAACAAAGTAAAGAAAGAGAGAGGTTATAGCTACCAACAGATGAGACAGTGTCACAGGGGTCTTTTTCCGTGGGGAGATCTCACCAAAATTAATTTAGCCTTATGTAATTCTTCCCCAAAGTGACCTTGTTTCCAATGTGCTAATAAGCACCCCAAAGGAGAAGTACCTGCTATGAGAGCATTGCTGCCCAAAACCCCTTTAAGCTTCTCCATGTCACAACTACAATACACCACAAATGCCGAACCTGCAACGCTTTCGCAGTCGTCTGACGGACGGCGCCCAGGCAATCCCAACAGGAATTCCTTTAGCCCAACCAAGCGCAGCTTTTGCTGCGTCTTATTGGCAGGCACCCAAACCAAAGTGAAAGCACCTTACCTCTTCTCCTGGGGACGCTGTGAGCAGCGCAGACGGTCGCGGCCGATGGGCTCCCCGAGAATCCCTCGGTGCCGGCTGGAGCAGGATCGGGTCGCGAGCTCGCTCAGCAGCACTCACAAGGTCCCATCTGGGTCACCAAAATGTTAGAGTTCAGGAACACACATCATCACACAATGATTATATGCAGGTGCTTTATTGAAGAGCTCTGGGTGTCAGGGGTACACAGACCCAAATCTGACCCGATTTGTTTTTGAGTTGAACATGTTTTATACTCTATCATTATACAACTTAGATATTAATTATTAAACTTACATTGTTCTATTGTATGCATTGTTTTTACCCAAGCATGGATTTCTCGTGATCCCACCCCAGCCCCCTAACATTGTTCCTCATGTTCTTTAAACAATAATTATATCTAATCACATCTAACAATTCTATCATTTATCATATATTGATTACACAGGTGCAGTTTCACATGATCTTTAGCAAGCACAAGGCCTAACATTTCCAGGGCCTACTTTTCCCAGGGCTTGCCAAGCCTAACTTTCTTTCTGAGTTCCCGAATTCCCTAAGATTTTAAAATGTTTTACCATCACCTCCAGACACAAAGAGTCCTGTCTGAACAGTCACAGAGCTACATCTATTTTTAATTTTAACTTTTATAAATTTTTCCAGAGCCTGCTGGCTGTGTTCAAGGTTTTCTCCCTATTTCCTCCCTAGTGCACATTCTCCAGAAACTCTGCTTTTACATCCTTTTGCATTGATTAAAGTTACCTGCAATGACCAGTCAATCCAAACCCTGGGAAAACTTGAACTTAAATGTGTACCTAGGCAAAATATTTACCTCCCACATCTGAATCCATGAGCTGCCTAGTACTGTCCCCACTGTCATACCCTGTCCCCTGGAGGTCTGCTGATGCCATTTCAAAGGGGTTGCCAATGAAAACAAGTTTGAATATTTTGGTAGTTTCCACATTGACATTCAAATCCTTGACTAGAAAAATCACAAGTCAAGATTTCTAGGATTCTTCCATACCAAAGCTGTCATTCTCACCCTGGATTTTAGAGTGTCTGAACAGTCAGACAAGGTTTTAGTTAAGACTCTAGAGACAAAGTCCCTGCTGTTCGGCGATCCCATTCCATCAGCATATAGTCCTGATGAGTCCTTTAGGCAGGAGCAGCAAAGGCAAGAATGAGCCAAACAGGCTGTTCCTGTGTTCTCATGTCCTGCACAGCAGTAACTGGGAGTTCAAGAATGGATTCAGGAGACAATGGGTGCACAGGGAGCCACCAAGACTTTGGGATGCTGAAATGGACCAGCCTGGTGCCTGTGCCCGGGCTGCACCGCGCTGAGCTCCAACTGGACAATCTAACAATGGTTGAATGGACACACCATGGGCCACTGGAGACTCCTACTCCTCGTTCTGTGAGCTACACTATTCACCTGTCATTCACCAGATGATGTTTTCATCTTTGCTTGAAATCCAGGAGAGGAAAAGGTCAACAAGGAAAAGTGTTCTCCCAATTCTAGTGACACATGTGCCTGCACACCACCTGTGCCCATGGCAGGGTGCTTGGAGACTGGATGATGTTGATGGTACTTTGCAACACCAAGTGCTCAGGGATTCTGGGATTGCCCAAGTGGAGATCAAAACTGAGCCATGTAAGTCCCTGCTTTTTTTCAGCACATGCTGCTTCTTCCTTTGTTCCAAGCAAGTCCAGGATTTGGTTTCATGTGTCTTTAAGGTGCCTGGACAGATGAGAGGGAGGGCAGCTGCAGCATAGGGCTCCTGCCCCATCAGACTCTCTCTCTCTCTCTCTCTCCCTCTCTCTCTCTCTCTCTCTCTCTCTCTCTTTCTCAGGATGGTGCCAATGCCGCTGCCTTGGGACACCTGAGTGTGGAAGGCGAGCTCGCCCTCAAGCACGGCCATCCAAGTCAGTCACGGGCACAGGCTGCAGCTGAAGCTGGCAAGCGTTGCTGTGAGGCTGCAAGTGAAGAGAAAGCCATTGTGGCCAACTCTGCTGAAGCCTTTTGCCAAAGCAAAGGCAATTGTGCCCACAGCCTCCCCCTGTTTGGCACCCGGCTGCTGCGGACGCCTCAGTGCGCAGGTGCCGACGTTGGGGCTGCTGCTGTTCCTGGGCACACTCTGCTGCTGTTTCTGTGGGCTCCAGAGCCACTTGGGCAGCAGCCACTGGGCAGCCCTGCCGGAGGAGACATCGCCACCCTCCCCATGGTGGCAGCAGCTCTGTGGGGCCCGAGCTCTGCGTCAGGGGGGCCTCGGTCACAGCAGCGTGGCCTGGGCAGCCGCGAGGGCCCGGGCTGGCCGCCAGCCCTGCCTCTGCCCACTGCCCCTTCCTGGAGGCACCCAGTGGCCGTGGCCTGGCAGCACCCCCCTGCCCTCCATGTCCCCAGCCAGCCCAGCCTGGGCACCTCGGGCTGTCCCCACCCTCCCGCTGGGGTGGTGTCCCAGCCTCCACGCCTTCTGCTGCAGGCCTGGGGGACATTTTGGGGAAGCACCGGAGCAGCCGGGTGTCAGGGACCAGGCGGCTGCCCAGGGGCTGCTTATGGCCTCTGACACCCAATTCCCCAGTGCTTCCCACCACCCCGGCTCTTCCAGGGCCTTCTGTCCCCTTGGAACCTCCTGCCACCCACTCCCTCACACATCCCCCTCGTGCCTTCCCACTGCCTTGTCCCGTCTGGGCCTCCGCAGTCCCTCATCCCTTCACGGCCTCCCAGCACCCCGTGCCCTCAGGGGCTCCCCCAGCCTGGCCCGGCAGCAGCGCCACAGCCCCACAGGAGCTCCAGCAGCTCCTCAGCCATCACGGCACCAACACACGGGCAGCAGGACACAGATGGCGCTTCCTGCCTGCCACAGGGCTTGTGGCTTCAGCACAACCACCAAAGGCCAAGGGGCTTCTGGCCATTTCCCCTGCACCACTGAATGCCCCGGCAGGTTGCTGAACACAAGAACCCTCTTCCCTCTCTTCCCCTATGCCCCACACACCCTGGGCAGCAAAAGAAAGGTCTTGGGACTCTTGTGGTTTATAACATATCCTATATTATTTACATACTAGATGGAAACGAAACGAAGAAAAGAACAATCTCTATGAAACAAAAAACAGATGGCCCATGTGGCCCCAGAAGATAGAGCCTCTCAGCCCTAACATATCCTATATTATTTACATACTAAAAATAAAAAAACAGAACAATTCTTATGAAATAAAACATCCCGGCTAGCCCAGGTGGCCCCAATAGCCAGAGCCTCCAAAATCAGTGCTGAGCACATCTCCAGCAGCGCAGCCAGCCCAGGCCTGACAGACGAGGCCGTGTCCTCCATGCCCTGAGGATTTGGTCTTGCATCCTCTGCAGGATGGAATATCGGGCACTCTGGATGGCCCGGAGGACATACAGCGTCTCAAGTGCCAGGTCTGACACGGCACCGCTTCTGTCCTCCGTCAGGCGTTCGAGGGCTGCAAGAGAGATGAACAGAGCCACGGTCAGATCCCAGAGCTGTGGGGGCCCAGCGAGAGCCCCCTGCCAGGGCCATGCCAGCCGGCTCTTGCCTTGGCCAGGAGGGAGCAGGGACCAAGGGGGTCAGCCCGAAGCTGCTGGCCACAAATGCCCCACGTGGCCCTGAAATCTCGCTGTGCTCTGCCCACGCCGCCCCTCATCGGCACAGGGAGCAGAGCCCTCCACAGCCTGGCCAGGGCTTGCAGCTGCCCCCAACAGCCAACACTGTCAGCCCGCTGCCGTGGCTCACCTCTGCACAACACCTGGAGCTCTGCCTGCTGCCCCCTTAGCTGCTCCCCGGCCATCCCTGAGAACACAGAGCCTGTGAGGGTCCCAGCAGCACAGCTCCCTGCCAGCGGCGCTGCCAGCCCTGTGGCCACACGGCCTCCTGCCCCGGCAGGGCTCAGCCCGGGCCCTTGCCGCATCCTGACTCAGCCCAAGGGCACGGCTGCCAGAGTCCGGCAGCAGCAGCCCCGAGGGCAGCCGGGGCTCCAGGGCGCCGGGCCCGGGTGCCGCTGCCGGGGCAGGAGCCGGGGCTGGGGCCGAGCTGCGGCGGGGCGGGGAGGGAGCCCGGGCTCGGGACTCACCGATGACCCTGATGGCCGCCGCTCGCAGGGTCTCCTGTGGGTCCTGCAGGTACTGCAGGGCCCGGCGCAGGTGCTCGGCCAAGGGGATCCTGTGGTCTGCCAGCTGGAGAGAGCGGCAGGAGGGAAGGGTTGGCGCGGGCTCTGCCCCTCGGACGGGCGCTGCTACCTGCGGCCAGCCCCGGTCTCCCGTGCCCGGCCAGCCCTGAGGCCCGGCCAGCAGCCGCTGGCGCCGGGCTCTGGAGGGGGCAGAGGGCCGGCTGCTGCCCGGGGAGCCGCGGTGCCGGCCCGGCCCGCAGCCCCGCTGGGCCGGGGCTCCATCGGCACCCGGCTCGGGGCCACAGGGGGCTGGAGAAGAAGCCGTGCGGCCCCCGGCTGCAGCAGGGGACACGGGCACAGCTGCCAGCCCCACACACTGAGCACCGGGGCCAGGGGGCTTCTCTAGCCTGAGGCTGGCACTTCCAGGCTGTCCTTACCACGAGCACGGCAAACTTCCACAGCTTCTCCTTCCTGACAGCTTTTTCCAGGTCTGGCCTCTTCAGGAAGCCAGCCGCGCGAAGGAGCGTTGTCCGAGAGGCCTGGGGAGCAGCAGAGAGCCGCAAATGGCCCCACAAGGCAGGGCACAGGAGTGTCCCAGTGCCAAGGGCTGGAGGAGGCTGCAGCCTGCAAGCCTGCGTCAGGGCAGGAGGCAGCTGAGCCCCCTGCCAAGGCGCAGAAGCAGCCCAGGAGTCCTCACCTCTGCCACATGCCGATTCTCATCTTGGCAGTGGAAAAAGAGTGGGAGCAGGCTCTGGTACACTCGTTCCTTCAGGGGCTTTCTTCCTTCTTCCTCTGCCAAAGACATCACTCTTCGAAGGAGAGACATGGAGAGCAGCTGCACCTGGCTATCGGGCTGTATGAAAGGAAGGAAGGAAAAATGACTTCATCATTGGCTTCTTGTGGCCCACATTGGCGCAGGCCTGCAAATGCACAGGGCACAAAGTGTCCGGGCAGCAGGCAGTGGCCGTGGCTGGGGCACAGAGCCTTACATTGTCCAGGAGTTTCAGGAGCGGCTCAGCCAGCTGCAGGGACCTGCGCCAGGATATTGGGGTGTCTTCATCCGTGAAAATATGGCTCAGGAGAGCAATGCTCATCCTGGCCACGTCACTGTCCAAGTCCCACAGGAGGTGCACTAGTCTTCCTGTCAGGCTCTGAATTCTTTCGGCCTGTGCAGAACACAAGGGTGTGAAAGCCCGGGCAGCTGCCGCAGGGCCCAGAGGCCAAAGGGCTGTCCCAAAGCACTCGGGCAGCTGAAGCAGGAGGCAGGAGAGCTGCGAGGAGCTGCCTCAGCGCGCAAGGCAAAGGCCAGCCAAGGCCAAGTGACAGCATTGCCCAGCCTCATGCTGCCCACACGGCTTCAGCTGCTGCCCCCTTCTCACCATGGAGGGACGGTCCCTTTGCAGGAGGAGAGCCCTGAGCACCTGGTGATGCATCTCTGTGGAGTTGTACCACAGGTACTTATACAAGATCTCCATTAGGCTGTCACCACAGTCACTCAAGTCCAGGCAATCTAGGAGCTGAAAGGCACAGGGCAGTGAGAGGGGAGCCGGCCGGCAGGAGCCTGGAAGTGCGCAGGGCTGGGCTCAGGGTGCCGTCGCAGGCAGCTGTGGCTATGCCAGGGGACAGGGCTGGCAGGGAGCTGAGCGAGGTAGTGCTGGCCATCAGGCTCACCTCCACAAGGAATGCCATGGCAGAGACATCCCAGTGTGGCAACGGTTTGCTGAGCACCTCAAGCAGGTAGCTTAAGATGCCTTTACACAAGTGGGCGGATGCACAGCGCATTACCCTGGAAGGCAGAAAATGGCAGAAAGAGTCTAAGCAAGGGTGCGAAAAACCTCTCCCAGGACTGATGGACACAGTTGTCCTATTGCCCCAGCACCCTGTGAGGGTATTTGGGCCCTTGAGATGTGGCTGCTCCTGGGCACCCTCCTCTCACAGACTTTTGCAGTCTCCTTGGCCATCCCTCACTGACGAGGCCCTCAGGCCCATGGCCATGGGGACTGTGGGGGGCATCCCGGGCAGGGGGCACAAATGTCAGAGGCAGTGGGTAGAAGGGGGGCTCACCTGGCCAGCAGACCCATGGCATAGTGGTGGGTGTCAGCACAGAGCAGCGTGTCCCAGCCACGCTTGCGTTCCATTGCCACCACCACATGCTCCAAGTGGAGACTGCAGAGCAGGGCCTTCAGGGTCTGCACTGCAAACCTGTGCGCACAGCAAAGCCCAGGTGACGCTGGGAGCGCTGGCTCTGAGGCTGGGGAAGTGGCAGGGACAGGAGGAGTGGCATGGAGCACCTGTTGGGGCTGGTGGAGAGGCCGTGTTGCTCCTGGCATTCCTTCCAGAAGGTATGGACGTCCTCTGTCATATACAAAGTACTGAAGTACGTTTGGAAGAGGAGATGCAGAAAGAGGCGGGGGAAATAGACTGTGAGGATCTGTGGGCAACAAGGCCCCTGGAGGATCTTCCACATCACCAGAGTTGCCTGCAGAGGACAAAGCAGCCCGAGACAGCGCTCAGTGCCGGGGCGTCCGTGTGGCAGGGCCTGAGCGTGGCAGGGAGAGGCCGGGGCAGACGCAGGGGGAGCAGCGGGCCTGGTGGCCCTGAAGCTGCCCCTAGGCCAGGTTTGTGGCCAGTGCCTGAAGCAGGGAGATGCAGTGGGGGAAGGAGGCAACAGAGCTGCTGGAGAGGCGGCCGGCCTTGCGGTGAGCAAAGGCCAGCTCCCGAAACTCACAGTCAGGGAAAAGACAGCCGTCTTGTCCCCATCAGAGGTGCCCAGGTTTTTCTGCGGCCAGCTCCCCACCACATTGATGAGGAGCGGTGTCACTTCCTCTGAAATCCAGGGCGAGAGCAAGATGGTCGTCCACATGGCCATAGCAGCTCTGCGGGGTCAGACACAGCACCGTGGGCTGGGCAGCAGCGGGGAGCTGAGCTGGCCGCCAGCTCTGCCTGTGCCCACTGCCCCTGAGCGGCAGCAGCAGCCAGGCAGCCCAGCCCTGTGGGGACAGGCCCCTGAGGGGCAGGCTGGCAGCACGGCAGCGGGCTCAGGGGCAGACTTTGTAGCAGGGCTGGCAAAGGGAGCAGCCAGAGGGCCCTGCAAGTCTGTGTTGCTCACAGCCCTGGGCCGGGCTGTACAGGGTGATGGGCTGGGGAGCCCTGAGGCCTCGGGGCAGCTGGGCCCCATACCTGTCACACGTTGGGGCCACCCGCAGGAGAGTGATGGCCACATCATCGGGCTCTGCCTCGGCCACTTGCATCAGGGCCCAGTCCATCCTGTGCTCAGCAGCCTCATTGGCCATGAGCCACTGGTGGATGTACCTCACCACGCCGGGCACCTGGAGAAGGCACAGGGAGACTTGGAATGCTAGCAGAGGGAGTCAGCAATGTGCCCAGCTTCTTCCCCAGACAAGTGCTTCTCTTCCAGCCCACTGCCATGGCCTCAAAAGCTTCAAGTGAGCAGCAGGCATGGCTTGGGAAAGCCAAGCAATTGCTGGAGGATCAAAGGCTGGCCACAGGCTGCTTACTTGCTCTGGATTGAAAAGAGCCGTCTCTACAAGCAGATCCAGCTGGGCAGCGCTGCTCTGTTCTACCAAGACCTCTGAGGATGCTTTGACCTCAGTGTCCATAGGTCTGGTGTCTTCCTTGCCAATTCTCGTGATGAATTGGTAAAGAAACTGTAGGAGAAGGGAAGGAAGGCAGGGAAGTTGCATGGAGTGCTCCAAGTGCGGTGCTGGGCTGAGCAGTGCCAGCAGGCCCAGCGCAGGTGGGGATGGCTGCAGGTACCTGCGCTGCTCTGCGGAAGCGGCCACGGGCGGTGTCCTGCTCTTGTGTGCCGTCCATGGCTGCATCTGGCAAAGAGCAGCCAGAGCTGAGGGGCTGCGGGAGAGGCCGGAGAGCACAGCCCAGCCCTGCGTTCCCCAGGCAGGGACAGTCCCGCGGATGCCCCAGGGGATGCAGCACGGCCACTGCTGCGGGGGCAGCCCCAGCCCCTTTTTTGTGCTGTCCATGGGTGTGTCTCCACAGGACAGTGTGGGATGGGATGAGATGGGATGCAATGGGATGGGATGGGGCCTAGATGGCCGCAGGCACCAGCCCTGCGGCCCAGCTCTGCCACTCACCCTCCTCCAGTGGCTGCAACTGCTGCACCTCTTCGGTCTCTGGTGCTGGGGCAGCTCCAGGGCCTTCTTCCTCTTCTTCCTCCTCCTCATCCACCCAGGTCAGCTTGGGCACTCTTGGGGGTCACTGCTCCATATCTTCTTCCAGACTCTCCCATCCTTTCCATAGGAACAGCACCAGGGGATGGCATGGCATGGAATGGGATGGGGCCAAGCTGGCAACAGGCACTAGCCCTAAGGCCGAGCTCTGCAACTCACTCTCCTGTGGTGCCTGGAACTCCTGCACCTCTTCAGACTCCTGTGCCAGGACAGCTCCACGGACGCCTTCTTCCTGCTCCTCAAGCCAGGCCAACTTGGGCACTCTTGGGGGTCGCTGCTCCATGGTAGTGACTGGATTTCTGGCTACTTGCAGGAGAGATGGCTCGGAAAAGCTCAGAGTCAGCAAGTCCTGCAGTCGTGCCTGGAAGGCACCTGCAAGACTCAAGTCCTGGCAAGACTGCAAGACAGCAAGTCCTGCACTTGGGTCTTGAGGGCTCCTTCCACAAGGACAGGAGGCTCCTGGTCACGGATTGTGGTCTGGCCTCAGGGGCAGAGACTGCAGAGATTTTAGATGCCTCAGACAGCAACCTCCGTGCACAAATGAAGTGTTGCAGGTCCTGACACCGCTCCGGGCGCTCCAGCACCATCATGATGGCGTTGGGGAGCTCAAACCACTCCAGCAGCTGCACCACATTGGGGAAGCCTGTGGACACCTTGTCCAGCAGCACGATCTCCAGAGTTGCGCTGGTGCCGTCGGGCTGCGGGAGGAGCACAGTGCCGTCAGTGGGGCTGAGGCCATGCCAGGGCTTGGGAAGCTCTCAGCCAGCCCGGGATGCTCTGCACCCTCCGCTGGCCCCATGCCCGCTCTCCCTCCATGTGTCCTAGCGGCTCCCACCCTTCCAGGCCCCAGCTCATCCCCGCCTGGCACTCCCCAGCTTCTGCCGCTGGCCCCGCTCACTCACCAGCTCGCCCCAGTGCTGGACGTGGTTCCGTGGCACCTTTTTGATGGCCACCTGCAAGCCAAAAGGAACAGCGGATTCAGCTCGCCGCCCACCACATCCAGCCCCATCCTACTCCTCTGCTCCCTCCTCCTCTTCCGCCCCCTCCTCCTCCTCGGCCCACCACCAGCCCCACCGCTCACCGGGAGTCCGTCCGAGAGCCTCGTGGCCGCGAAAACTCTGCCAAAGCCACCGCGGTCCAGCAGCGAGTCGATCCTGTAGCGCTGCTGCAGGGCCTGCTGCGCCTTCCCTGGGGAAGAGACGCTGCCGTCAGCGCTCGGCTCGGGGCCAGGAACGGCCCCCGAGCGCTCCCCGACCTCCCCGGGCCGGGCATCTGCAGGTGTTCCCTCATTGGAACGCGACAGCGGCGGCTCGGGACCGGCGGCTGCACCGCTGAGCGGCGGAGCTCGAACCGGGGAAGCCGCAGCGGAGGCGGCGACAGCGGCCGCGCCGTCTGTGTCCTCCGCGGGCCCCGGGAGGAGCCGGGGCCGGGGCCCGAACCAGAACCGGAACCGGAGCCTGCATCGGGGCTGGGGCCGAGGGCAGGGCAGGCGGAGCCAAAGGGTGGCAATGCCGCCCCAGCCCCAGGCACTGATGCCCGCTCAGCACAGCCAGAGCCAGGCAAAGAGGAAACCTCCGCGGGACGGGCAGGGATGGGGACGGGGACGGGGCAGCCCCACCTGGGGCCGGGGGTGGGCCGGGGGCATGGCCCAGCCGGGCACGGGGAGAGGGAGGCTTGGAGAGGAGGGGGCACCAGGAACGGGAGACCAGGAGAGGATGCGGGACTGCGGGAGAGGGAGAGGAGAGACAGAAAATTGCTAAATTCTCTTCTTGCCGCTGCTGCCGCTGCTGCCGCTGCTGCCGCTGCTGCCGCTGCTGCCGCTGCTGCCGCTGCTGCCGCTGCTGCCGCTGCTGCCGCTGCAACTGAAGCACCGGGGCCGTTTGTCTCCGTGTCCGTTTGTCCGTTGCCCGCTCGGCCCCGCGCCGAGCCCCGCGCTCCCCGGGCAGCCCCTGAGCCTGGCCAAACACGGGAACTTTGCCCTGGTGAGCCAAGAGCCAGAGTCTGGACTCCTGCACAGGGACACAGCAATGCCCTTGGCTGCTGCTGTGCCTTGTCCCTGCTGAGCGTCAAACACTGTCTGAGCACATTCCCTGAATGCAGAATTTGTACCTGACCCAAGAACTGCACTTGTGTCTCCAGCATTGCTTTCCAAGGAAAACAGGGCAAGGCAAACTGGGTATAGCTCATGCTATTTTACAGTGTCTAAAACTTGCCAAGTCTCAAATCTTAGAGGTGAGATCCATTTGGAATGAATGGGATGGAGAAACAGTGCAAGATGGAAAAGGGGAACATAAAAATAAATAGAGAAAAACAGAGAAAAACATATTGGTTGTCTCTTTTGATTTTATTTTCATTTCTTTAAAAAGCTGTTTCAATTTTCCCAGAATTTTCTCCACAGTCCCGTCTGTTCTTTCCAAAAACCTGTCCTGGAGAACGAGGCGCAGCTCCTGTCACAAGATGTGCCCCCAGCTGCAGCTTCTCTTGGCTCCCCACACTGTGAGTGCAGCACAACTCTTGCAGCAAAGCAGGACAAATGGTTGAAGAACCTGACAACTTGTTCTTTCTTTTCCTTGTGCACTGGGGAGTTGTGCCATTGCTAAGGTTTTCATCGTTACTCTTCTAGCCAAAGAAAACATGATGAGGTACCAGGAATTGTGAGGGAATACAAGCCTGGCTGAATGTGGAGAAAGAATCTCCAGAGCCTGCAGCCAGCAGTGGAGAGCTCATCATTCCAACAGCCCCATGGACATGTTGAAAGTGATCTGGAACATGAAAATGGGCTGACAGAGAGAGTTTGTTTCTGTGTTCAGTTGAGATGATTCTATATCTTTTGCAGTGGTAGAAATCAAGAGCACAATCAGTGGATGATAAGCACCAGAACATGATAAGCTGGACCTCTCAGTGGATGACAGAAAGACTGTGAAAAGGAGAAATGCAGGGAATGACTTGGTGAACTTTGTGTGTAAGAAGGGTCATTTTTTCCTAATAATTCCCAATTCATTCCCTTTGCTTTTATCCTTTTAACAAGACCAATTGCATCTCAGATTCCCCAGGAAATGAGAACCCTGAGCTTGTGGAACTGCCTGAAAGGTGCCCTGTTCCTTTTTCTTCTGCTGCTCAGAAGAAACAATGAAGTGAATTGGGAAGTTCTGGTTTTTCTTTCTCCTGGTGGATTTTTTCATTTTATTTGCCACTGCAGAGGCAATTTCTGTGATGGCCTCTGTCAGTTGATTCTATTTCAGCAGCAGCAGCAGCAACAGGGCTGTGTTTGAGCACTGCAAATGTGACCTGTGTGGCTTCAATTCCCCTCGACTTAGTGCTCAGGGACCTGGGAGCATTTTAATGTCTGCTACTCATGATGCCTGAAACAAAAATCCTGAGTTCCCCATCACAAAAGCATAGTGGGTAGCACTGATTGGAAGAGGCAATTGCAGCTGTACTGCTAAAATTCAGGTGGCAAGCAGAAGAGGGGCAAGAGCAGCCGGGATCTAAAACTGCCAAGACAAATGTAGGTTAAATAATTTTGTGTGACTTTTCTCAAATTTTGTGGGATTTTTCTGAAATTTTGTGGGATATTGAGAAGATTTAAATAATTTTGTGGGATCTTTCTTTCTAAATATATTTTGTGGGACTTCTGAGGTATTTCTCTTGAATTTTGTGAGATTTTTGTGGAATTTCGTGGAAATTTGAGGAGATTTTGTGGGATGTTTCTGGAATTTGGTGGGGTTTTGAGAACTTTTAGGGAATTATGTGGGATTTTTTCATAATTTTGTGGGATATTAAGGAGACTTGAATTTTGAGGGATTTTTTTAGAATTTTTTGAGATTTTGAGGAGACAGGAAGAATTTTGAGGAATTTTTCTGGAATTTTGGGGAAATATGTGGAGATTTTTTGGGATGTTTCTGGAATTTAGTGGGGTTTTGAGAAGATTTCTGCAATTCTGTGGAATTATTCTTGAATTTTGTGGGATTTTTCTTGAATTTTTTTGGATATTCAAGAGATTTTGTGAGATGTTTCTGTAATTTTCTGGGATTTTGAGAAGACATGAAGAATTTTAAGGTATTTTCTTAGATTTTGTGGAAATTTATGGAGATTTGGTGGGATGTTTCTGGAATTTAGTACAGTTTGGGGAAATTTTAGGAATTTTTTTTAGTTTTTGCAATTTCGTTGAGATTTTCTTGAGTTTTATGGGATTTTGCAAAAGTTTAAATAATTTTATGGGATTTTTCTGGAATCTTGAGGGATTTTGAAGAGACTTGAAGAATTTTGTGGGATTTTTCTTAGATTTTGTGGAATTTTGTGGAGATTTGGTGGGATGTCTCTGGAATTGGAGGGGTTTTGAGAAGATTTAGGGAATTTTGTGGGATTTTTCTGTATTTTTGTGGAATTTCTCTTGAATTCTGTAGGATTTGGAGGAGACGTGAAGAATTTTGATGCATTTTCCTTGAATTTTGTGGAGATTTGTGGAGATTTTTTGGGATGCTTCTGGAATTTTGTGGGATATTGAAAAGATTTAGGGAATTTTGGGGGATTTTTCGTGAATTTTGTGGAAATATGTGGAGATTTTTGAGATGGTTCATGAATTTGGTAGGGCTTTTTCATGGAGTGACTTGACCTTTAAGATAGCTTTGGGAGCTGGGAGGAAGTTGGAGCTGCGAGAGGCTGATGGGAGTCTTTTCTTGTGACCAATTATTGGTCATTTCTAAGAACTGACAGCAGTTTTGACCATTGAAAAGTGAGATCAACTTGTGAACACCACCTTGAGATGTAAAGCCAGGGCTCTCTTGTTCTCTTTGGTTTCTGGCTTCTGACGAGGTAACAGGCTCTGTCTCGGCCTCCTCCCCCCTCCAGGCCGGACAAGGCCGCAGAGGGCGGGGGGGGAGAAACGGAGCCGGCCGGCCTGGCTTGGTTTGCAGTTTCTGCTGCTGGACTGAAACCTGACACCATCAACATCTGCAGCTTTCCAAGACTTTAACTCTTTTACTACCTGGATAAAACATACAGATTACTCCTTTTTCCCAGAGAGACAGAGAGAGAGAGACAATCAACATGAAGAAGACATCATAAAACGACCAAAGACAGTGAGGAAAAGAGTTAAGTTTTAGATGGGGAAGAGAGAATAAGGAGATGCTTTATAAGCTGAAATATTTGTCTGTTAAAGCTATGGGGATGGATAATAGTGTCCTGAAAAAACTCCTTTAATTCATGACAGAGTATATTGGGAGGAATGGAGTGTTCAAAGTGTGGATTTTGAGCAAGAGGTGGAGTAATTGTGATACAGTGAGGTGCTGGAACAGAGTGGGGAGAAGTAATAGTTGAAGATTTGATGCATTTTGAGAGGCAAAGAGAAAACTTCTGTTTCCAGGGAAGCTCACAGAGACAGATGAAAAGAACTTTTGCCTTTGAATAACTCATCCTCAAAAATGACACCCCTAGACTCATTGACCCATACACACCTCAGAGTGATGTGAAATGGGAGGAGTGAACTGGTGACAGATTTCTGGGCAGCTGGCATCAGGAAAATAGAAAACTATAACAGAAATGGTTTTCGTGTGAAAAACTCCATAGATTAGCAGAAGACTTCTTTTACTATACAAAGTCTGATGAAAAGACTCTAACAGGAATTGGGACTTTTTAAACACCAAAGTTCCAAAGTTTTTTGTCTCTATGTTATCATGTGAACAAGAGAATGGTGGGTAGTGGGGGTTAAAAGTGTTTTCTGGAAGTTTTTTCTGGTGTTCTTATTCTTGTAGTTTTATTAATAAACTTTATTTATTCCTTTGACGTTTTGAGCCTGTTTTGCTCTTGTTCTAATCCATATCTCATAGGAAGAAATAAGTGAGTTTTCTAGTAATTTCTTTTAGTTACTGCTTTAAAACCACGACACTTACTCTATTCCTTTTAAGTTTTAAGCATCTTTTGCCCTTCTCATAATCCACATCTCACAGCAAGAAATGAATAAGTTTTCCAGTGATTTTTGAACTAATGCTTTAAAACCACGACAGGTGTAACAGGGAGGAGGAAATTGGGGCTGTCACTGCTGTGGTGTCAGAGAGAGTGGAACACTGGGGCTGCTACTGCTGTGGTGTTTGATATATTGACATTTAAAAAAAAAGAGAAACAGCTATGGAAGTTAAGGTTGCTGGAGGCTGATGGGAGTTTTTCCTCCTGGCCAGTAACTGGCCATTTCTGAGAACTGACAGTAGTTTTAACCATTGAAGAGTGACATCAACCTGTGAACACCACCCTTTAAACCTTAATCCCAGGAATTTCTCTTTCTCTTTGGTTTCTGGCTTTTGAAGAGGTCACAGGGCTCCGGTTCAGCCTCTTCCCCCCCAGGTCTGACAAGGGCACGGGGGGGAGCAGGGCTGGCCGGAGTTCTGCGGTTCCCGGCGGGGGATGGAGACTGTGAAGTGACAGGAGCCCCTTCCCAGAGGGAAGTACTCCCATCTGTACTACTGGACTGCCCTGACTGTCAATCTTTGACTTCTTCAAAGGGTCATTGCTAAACAAAACCTTGGTTTTGCCTGCTGACATTGCTGGTCAGGCAGTGTCCCAGGAGATGCTCTTGATGGTTTCCTCTTTTCCAGGGCATGGCACTGGAGGAGGTGCAGGCCCAGGTGATGCCACTGAAGGAAATGTGCCCTCATCCCAGGGACGCTCAACACGGACTCCCCCAGCCCCTCAGTGCCCCGCTGCTGGTCACAGCAGCCCCTGCCTGGCTCCTGCCACCCACACTCTGGTCAGCCCTGCCTGCTCCTGGACATGGGGCTCAGCCAGGGCTGGTGCTGTGTGGGCTTTGCTGGTGGTACCAGCTGGACACTGGGGTGAGAGCTCCATCTCTTTATTGGAACAGAAGAGCTGTGCTGGGCCCTGCCCTGGCAGGAGGGACCCACCTTCAGTCCAGGCCACAGAGCAGGGCGGGTCCCTTCAGGGACACAGGGCCTTGCTGTGGGTGGTGGCAGCATCTGCACAGCAGCAAGCTGGTAATGCAGCTGTGCCAGGGACATTGGGCATGGGCATGGAGATGTGAAATGTGTGGTGCAGGTGTCCCTGAGGGAGGTGTTTGGTCGTTCTTGTGAAGCTGCAGAGGGGCACCTATTGAGAGAGGAGATGGCTGAGGTCCCAGCTGCAGCTGGCACACAGGGACCCTCCTGCACAGCGGGAGATTCTCACTGTGCTCAAAGATTCCCTCTGAAGCCTAAGAGGGGAGCTTGTCAGAAGTCCCAAAAAATATCTGGGGAAAGGTCTTAGGTTAGTTGTTGAGACGAGGTACAAATCTCCAGCGGGAAAAGAGCCTCTCCAGTAGGCTGGGTGTTTTGGGGTGTCTTAGTTCTTCCTAGAATAAAGATTACCAATTGAATGCAATTTCAGTTTTTATTCTAGCTGTGTAAAAATGTTCCAAGATTTTCTGAATTCTAAAACTACCTTGAAAAATACAGAACTACTATGGAAATAATAGTCTATAATTGTAGATTTCTTTCTACAAAAAATATTTCTAAATATTTCTAAAAATTTCATATTTCTAAAAATGAAAAGCAAAGGCAAAACAAGGTCGCCTTTTCAGAATTCTAAAACTAATTTGAAAAATCCTAAACAACTGTGAATATTGGGAAGAAACATTTGGAGATTATTTGCTACCAACAATATCTCTAAAGGGTTCTAAAAATTTCTAATTTCTAAAAATGAAAAACAAAGTCAACATGGTGCCCCATGCCCGGCTGCTGCCTGCCCAGCCAAGGCTGTGGCCAGCCAAGCAGCTGTGCCAGTGCTGGTGGTACCAGCCAGAGCCCAGAGCAGAAGCCCAAAGGTGTTGCTCAAGCCCTTCCCTGGCAGGAGGGGCCCACATTCAGGCCTGGCCAGGCACCAGGGCCAGCACCTGCAGGGACAGAGGGTCCTGTTCTGGGTGGTGGCGGCACAGCAATAAGCTGATAATGCAGCTGTGGCAGGGACAACGGACACTCGCTTGCAGATGGAGGATGACAGGTGCAGGTCTCCCAGACTAACGTGTTTGGCAGGACATCTGGAGGTGCAGAGGTGCTCCTGTGGAGAGAGGAGGTGGCTGAGGCCCCCAGCTGCCGCTGGCACGCAGGGACCCTCCTGCACAGCAGGGCCCAGAGCGGCCAAGGCTCCCCAGCACGGCTGGAGCTGCTGGCACAGCTTGGCCCAGCTGGACAGCTGCCCCTCAAGGCCCCAGCGAGGAGGGGATGGCTCTGGGCAGGGTCCCTGGCCAGGAGCGGGCCCCAGAGCGCCTCTGCCTTTCAAGGGCAATCTCGTCCCCGCTCTTTCTCCTGCCCACCTTGCTTTGCCTCTGCCTGCTGCTCCTGGGGCTGCTCTTGGCCAGGCAGCCTCAGTGGGAGCCAGCACTGGCTGCAGGCCCAGCGGGCTCCCCAGGACAAGGCCCAGCAATTAAGAGGCCAATTAAAGGCCTGGGCAGCAGCAGAACTCTTGGCAGAGTTATTTGGACAACCACTGACTATCTACAGGTCCACAGCAGCCTCACTGGGAATGTTTCTATTCTACAATAGACTTTCAAAAGAAGCTGTTTGAGGGAAAGATGAACAAAACACTCACCGTTTTGTCTTCCAGCAATACCAGATTCCAACACCACATAAAACGAGTACATGCACCAAACAAATCAGGCCTGCCATTAATTCTGGCCAACAGCGTGTTCCCTGACAGAAACCTCTTCCAATGTCCTTCTGGGAATTGGGAACACGTGTTGTGGTGCTGGCTGCATCTGTGGGAGCAATGGGCAGTGAGAGCCCGTGCTGTGCTGCGCTGCTGAGCTGGCAGCACGGTGGGTATGTCCAGGACGTTCTCTGTTTCCCCCAGAGCTGGGGCCTGCAGGCACCTTGTTGGCCCTTGGCACAGGCTGTGCCACCCAGCAAAGCCCAGAAGTCCGGGAACAGAGCCCGGGGGACAGCACAGCTGCTTGGGCAGTGGCTCCTTCCAGGGACACAGGCCAAACCCATCCCTGAGCAGCCACTGCCACCCCTGAGCCTCCCTTCTCCATGACATCTCCCCCAGCCCAAGGGAACAGAGCCAGGCCCTGTCAGGGGCCAGTGCAGCCCTTGCCCAGTTGGGAGCCAGGGCTGGCTGTGGCCCTAGGCTCGTGGCAGGGCTCCCGCTCGGGGCTGCTCCTGTGCCTTGGGCCTCTGGGCGCTCACGGCTACCTCTGGGAGCAGCTGCAGTGGGATAGATGTTGGTGCATGAGTCCCATTTCCCAGGAGCTGGAAACGAGCTCCAGAGGCCTGGAAGCCGAGGTGCCTCCAGCTTTGGCTGCTGCTGGGTCATGCAAGGGCCAGCCCTAGGGGAAGAGCTGCTGGCACACAGCCCTGCCAAGGGCTGAGCCCAGCACAGCAATTACCTCCTGTGTCTGGGCCTGTGCCTGGCATCGCCTTCTTTCCTGCCAATGAGCCACTGCTTCCTCTGGGAAACGTCTCCACCTGCATGGTCTTTTGGTCCATCCCTTGAGAAAGGAAGAGGCACAGCTGAACCAGATGGAGAAGTTCTTGATTTGGGTGCTGGTATTTTCAGGACCTCATGCTTGTCAAATATGGGGATAAGGTTCAAAAAATGCCTTGGCTTTTGGGCCAGGGCCAGGGCCCTCCCTCCTCCAAAAAGCTGCCAATTCTGAGCAGTAGTGAGGGGATCGTGCAGGGCGAGGGCACACACGTGCACGGCTCTGTCCTGACACCTGCAGCGATGCTGTCCTGGCTGAGATTTGGGCTCTGAGCTGGCAGCTCTCCCAGGGGGAAAGGCCTTCACCTACCCTCGCCATCTCCCAGAGCCTCAGTCCTGGACGTGGGTTGGGAAGCCAGATCACCTTCACCAAGAGGCTTGGCTGCAAGGAAAGGCAGGACAGAAGAGCTCCCGTGGCTCTGTAGGAGATCCTCAGGCTCCCTGGGGCTGGCAAAGGAGCTGCACAAGGCACAGCCCCGGGGCACAGCCCCTTCCCTCTCTGCTCCTCTCCGTGGCTGCACAGAGCACATGGAAGGAGACACTGGCATTGCACATGGGAAGAAGATTGACAGCTAAATGCTCCTTCCTCCCACTGACAGCGATGCTGTGGGATAGCTCAGGGCTCCAGAAGGGAGCAGGGCAAGGCTTCCAGAATCCTTCAGCCCTGAGATTATGTTAAGGGATATAGCACATGAGTGAGCTCTTGCCACCTTGACATTATTCCATCAGGAAAAGCACATTGAGAACTTGCCTCCAGCATTCTCCAAGTCTTGCCAGCTGTCATCTAGCCGGGCTTCCAGATAATCCATTTCCTGATCCCAGTCTAGAAGCCAGTACAGATCAGAACCACGTCCATGGTGCGCTGGGATCCACTTCTGCCTTGGGGTAGTGGGCACTGCAAGGGGTTTGGGTTAGATCGTGAGTACCAGATGTCGATGGACATGGCCAAAGCTGCAGAGGGGCCTGGGGAGCTCTGGGCTGGCTCTGGTCACTCTCCACCCTCTTTGCAGGCCCTGTGCAACATCCCTGGTGGGGGGTGACAGGGCCAGAGCAGGGGTCCTGGCTGCTGAGTCTCAGGAGAAGGCTGAGGGACATGGACCCACCTTGTCCTCCCTGCAGCATTTCCTTCAGCATTTGCCTCATGGGTTTTGATGGCACATGGAGTTTCTGGTGTCCTGCAGCTTTGTTCTTTCCACTTGGAGGACCTTAAGAGAAAACAGTTCCCCTTTGCAGGAATGGATCCCAGAAAACCAGTGCTCAGCCTGTGGGGTCAGGAGGGACACACCACTCACCCCTGCGATGGGAGCCGGGCTTGCGTACAGTTACCAACCCAGGAGCTGGGAAAGTCCTCCCTGCAGGCACACCTGTAACTCAACAGCCACAGAAGCTTCTGTCATCTCTGCTCATCTGCACAGGCAGCACTGAGCCACAGCAGTGGTGAGGGGAACGCGATGGGCGAGGGCACACACGTGTATGTCTCTGTTCTGACACCTGCAGTGGTGCCAGGACATTGAAACTGCTTATTCTGCCAGGAAAGGACCATTGAGAACGTACCTCCAGCATTTCTCAAGTGTTTCAAGCCATCATCCAGCAGGGCCTCTGGATAATGCAAGTTGTGATTCCAATCTAGAAGGCAGCCCAGATCAGAACCCTGCCATGGTGTGCTGAGATCCCCTTCTACTTTTGACAACTGGGCACTGCAAGGGTGTCAGGTAAGACCCTGGGTGCCAAATGTTAGAGGACAATGGCCAAAGCTGCACAGGGGCCAGAGGACCTCTGGGTTGGTGTCTGGTCACTCTCCAAGCTCTTTGCAGTCCCTGTGCAACATCCCTGGAAGAGGTGGCTGGAGCAGCCCAAGGCCCATTGGGGCTCTCTCACAGCTACAGCTGAAAGTCTTGCTAAAGCAATGGAGAAAAACTGCAGCAGGCAGTTGCACAACTATCCCTCCCTCACTCCTGCCCTCTCTCCCTCCCTTCCTGCCTTCCTCTCTGTCTCCATCCCTCTTTTCCCTTGGACAGCTCTCCCAGCCCAAGGGGGCAGAGCCAGGCCCTCTCAGGACACACTGGAGCCTTGGCCTCCCCCTCTGCCCATTCCCCACCACGGGCACCCCTTTGCAGCCCCTGCCAGGTTTTGGGACGTGTCTCCCATGGATGGACCCCAGCAGGACTGCTCAGTAGCCGAGTGCCCTGAGCCTGCTGGGGATAATTCCTCTGGGCTGTGCCGGTCTTGGCCAGGCTGTGCCTGCACTGCCAAGCAGCAGAGATGGCAGCTCAAGCCTCAGCAGGGCTCAGGCCCAGAGGCACAGCAATTACCTCCTGTGACTGTGCCTGGCATGGCCTCCCTTCCTGCAGCAGAGGCTGCCCATGGGCCACTGCTTCCTCTGGGAAACGCCGCCTTCAGCACAGCTGCTCTGTCCACTTCTGCAGAAAGGGGCAGCTGGATCAGATGGAACCATTCACCACTGGGGAAACTTCAGGAGGCAATGCTTGTCAAAGGCGTGGTTAAGGATCAAGAATCCCTGAAAATTTTTTGGCATTGGCCAGGGCCTAACCTCATCCAAATAGCTGCCCTTTCTGATCTACCTGGGGACCAAGAAATTGCAGGGGATCTCAGTGTGAGCATGACCCTTGCTGCACTTTGGGCTCCCTGCCTGCTGATGCCAAATGCCTTTCTGCAGAGGCTGGGGAGAAGCTGCAGCCAGGCCAGGCTGGGAAACAGCCCTGCAGGCCATGAAAGCAACAGTGGGGCAGCGAGGCTGCCATGGATCCGCTTCCTGCTGTGCAAAGAAAGCCCCTGGCTGCTGAGTCTCAGGAGAAGGCTGAGGGACATGGACCCACCTTGTCCTCCCTGCAGCATTTTCTTTAGCATTTTCCTCATGGGTTTCGATGGCACATGGAGTTTCTGGTGTCCTGCAGCTTTGTTCTTTCCACTTGGAGGACCTTAAGTGAAAATAGTTCCCCTTTGAAGGAATGGATCCCAGAAAACCAGTGCTCATCCTGTGGGGTCAGGAGGGACACACCACTCACCCCTGCGATGGGAGCCGGGCTCGCGTACAGTTACCAACCCAGGAGCTGGGAAAGTCCTCGCTGCAGGCACACCTGTAACTCAACAGCCACAGAAGCTTCTGTCACCTCTGCTCATCTGCACAGGCAGCACTGAGCCACGGGAGAGGTGAGGGGATGGCGCAGGGTGAGGGCACACACGTGCACGGCTCTGTCCTGACACCTGCAGTGATGCTGCCCTGGCTGAGCTTTGGGCTCTGAGCTGGCAGCTCTCCCAGGGGGAAAGGCCTTCACCTACCCTCGCCATCTCCCAGAGCCTCAGTCCTGGACGTGGGTTGGGAAGCCAGATCACCTTCACCAAGAGGCTTGGCTGCAAGGAAAGGTAGGACAGAAGAGCTCTCATGGCTGTAGGAGATCCTCAGGCTCCCTGTGGCTGGCAAAGGAGCTGTGCAAGGCAAAGCCCTGGGCACAGCCCCTTCCCTCTCTGCTCCTCTCTGTGGCTGCACAGAGCACATGGAAGGAGACACTGGCATTGCACACAGTTAGAAGATGGACAGCTAAATGCTCCTTCCTCCCACTGACAGCGATGCTGTGGGATCACTCAAGGCTCCAGAAGGGAGCAGAGAAAAATTTCCCAGAATCCTTCAACCCTCACGCGACCTTAACAGAAACAGCACATAAGTGAGCACTTTCCACCTTGACAGATTATTCTGTCAGTACAAGTAGCAATTCAGAACTTACCTCCAGCATTCTCTGAGATTTTCAAAGTCTCATTCACCAGCGATCCCAAATAATTCAAGTCATGATCCCAATCTAGAAAGAAGCACAGATCAGAACCATGGCCATGGTGCACTGGGATCCCCTTCTGCCTTAGGGAACTGGACACTGCAAGGGGTTTGGGTAAGGCTGTGGGAGCCAGATGTCAATGGACATGGCCAGAGCTGCAGAGGGGCCTGGGGAGCTCTGGGCTGGCTCTGGTCACTCTCCACCCTCTTTGCAGGCCCTGTGCAACATCCCTGCAGAGGCAGCAGGACCAGCCCAGAGCCCCTGGGGACTCTCTCCCTCCCACAGAGGAAACCCTCCCTAAAGCCCTGTGGAAAACCATCCCCAACTCTTCCCAGAAGGAAGTGCTGTCCCAGGAAAGGGAAGCCAGGCTGCGGGCTCACCTGCTCCCTGTGCTCGCTGCGGAGCAGCCTGGGCAGCCCTGTCAGGCAGGGCCACTGTCAGGAGGAGCAGGAGGAGGAGGCGCAGAGCAAAGGCCATGGTGCCTTGCCCTCTGCCAGTCCTGCAGCTCTTGCTGCCACCACTGTCCTGACACCGCTGTCCCAATGTCAGCACCGCTGCTGCCGCCGCCGCTGCTGCCGCAACAGTCATGGTCAAGGACTGACTGCTCGGTCCTCGTGGTGCTGTGCAACCACGGGGCTCTGGGACCTCTGTGACCTCAGAGCCTGCTGTCACCTCAGCCTGCTGTCACCCCACAGGCTGCTGTGACCTCATGGCCAGGGTGGAATTGTGTGGGGAGTGGGATCTGCCTTCTTCACCAGGGAGCTCATCCTGCCCAGCAGCTCTGTCCAAGGGCTATGACAGGGTCCCAGCCCAGCTGATCTCACAGGCTGGGGGATGAAGGGATGGAGAGCAGCCCTGCTGAGAAGGACTTGTGGCTGCTGCAAGGAGAGAGGCTGGACATGAGCCAGCCATGTGCCTCCAAAGGAGGCTGCCCAGCAGCTTGAAGGAGGTGATTCCACCACCCCTCTGCTCTGGTGTGAGCCCACCTGGAGTACTGCATCCACCTCTGGGTGCCCAGCACAGAAAGGACATGGTCCTGTTGGAGCTAGTCCAGAGGAGGGACAAAATGCTCTGAGGGCTGGAGCCCCTCTGCTTTGGAGACAGGCTGGGATAGCTGGGCGTGTTCAGCCTGGAAGAGGGAAGGCTCCACGCAGACCTGATTGCTACCTTTCAGTACTTTAAGGGAGCTTGTAAAAAAGACAGGACAGAATTTTTAGTAGGGCCTGTTGTGACAAGACTGAGGGGGAATGTTTTCAATCTAAAAGACAGTAGATTCAGACTAGACCTAATGAAGATGTTTTTTACACTGTGGGTTTTGAAACCCTGGCACAGGTTGCCCAGAGAGGTGGGCATCCATCCCTGCTGACATTCAAGCCCATGCTCTGAGCAACCTGATCCAAAGGTGTCCCTGCTCACTGCAGGGCACTGCACTAGATGGCCTTTAAATGTCCCTTCCAAGCCAAGCCATTCTGTGCTGCTGTGCACCTGCAGAGCAGTGCTGGAATAATGCTGGGGTGATGATGCTGGCACCTGTGTTTTGGTAGTTGTGCCATTTAGCTGTTGGCCAAGAGAGGATTGATGGGCTGCACAGTGAAGTCTGCAGAGAACAGTGTGCTCAAGGAGAAACAGGAGAGGAACAGGGCTTCCAGCTCAGATAAATGCCAGCATTTTGCTCCCATTTCTTGTTAAGAAATAAAGCAATGTTCTGAAGATCCCTTCAGTGTGGGTGCACTATTGGCTGTATCAGTGCTTGTGTTCTGTAAAACAGGTGAGCTGTTACAGCTTCTTGCCCCATTTACCACTGGATAAAACCCAAATACTGCATTGCTCCATGTCTCATTTCTTCCAAGTAAAGGCAGATTTTGTTCATTCTTCAGTGAGACATATTCATCTGTTGACAAGCAAATTCTTCTTGCCATTCACACAATGTTGATTTGCTCTAATCAGATTGTGATTAAGACTTACCTCTCACTCTAATTAAGGCTGATGGATTGTGAGGCAAAGTGTTGCATCATTTGCCCTGGAGAGAGTTTTTCTCTAATTCAATGACATTTGAAGACAGCTGTAGCCTACCATACTTATGGCATTAGTCTCTGTTATAAATGCAACGGCAGATTAAAGATAAGAAAAGATAAATTTATTATAAATTAACAAAACAGCAAAACAGCGAGGAAAAACCACAATAAATGAACAGCGCAGCGCTGGGTGGACAGGGTCTATACGCAAGGTATAGGTGTTCCCAAATCCACGTCCGAGGGTTCTTTGGCCTGGGTTTTTATAGGGATTTTATGTCCCCAGGCTAGAATTCCAATCAGTTTCCATTCACCAAGTGTCCCTGATTGTCGGGTGAATGGATTTCCTGGCCTAGAAAATTGAGTCAGTAAGTGTCCGGGCAGAGTCTCCTCAAATGCAAAGTGAGTCTGTATGTATTTTAACATATTTCATCACAGCAGAGTCGAGGGATCCGGGCTAGTGCCGATGGATATCTCGGAGGAGTTGTTTCTTCTTTGTCCTTCTTGATTGAGTTACTCTAGCATAGGTTTGGCGGGTGTGGTGTTCAATTCTGGCAACGACCATTTTCCTGAGGCTCGTCCCTTTTGTTTCGCTTGATGGTCTCCGGTTGAAGTCGGCCGGGCGTTGCCTAGGTCCGGAGGTAGACTTTCAGGCTAGTTCTTTTGTTTCTATGATGGTCTTCGTCCTGTTCTTTCCTCCGAGTTGATGTGCCTGCTGAGGTTTGTTATCTGGGGGGGGGGGTTCTTTTGCAATCTGTAACTTTGGAAGAGGAATTCTACCTCGACCTGGAGGAGAATTCCTCATTCCATATTTTCATCAGTTATAACTACACATACTTTATTTAAACCTTTTCTTTCGAATTTTTATTCATCTAATTCTTTATTACAGTCTCCAACTCTGTCCTTTTCTCTCACCCAAGGAGAGGATCAAGGTCTGCAGGTCTCATCTGTGCACCAAAAGAGTTAATATCTCACCCAGACCTGCAGATGCTCATGATGGTTTCTGCCGGGCAGTGGCCGAAGCAGTCACAGTGATGGATTTCATGCTGCCCTGGGGCTGTGCCAAGATCTCAGGGGGCCCAGCCAGAACAGTCGTGGCTGTTCTGCCCACATGGCTGGTCCCAGGCCCCTGCTCCCTTCAATTCCAGCTGCGGGCCGATGGCTTCCCCTCCCTGTGCCCGGCAGCCGCTGGGGCCGTGCGGGCCGTGGTGAAGGGGCCTGGCCCAGCCCAGAGCCGCTCCCGGGGCCTGGCGGAGCCCGGCTCAGTGCAGGCCAGGCTGGAGCAGGGCCGGCCTGACCAGCACCCAGGTAACTCTTCACAGCTGGAAACAACAGAGAGCTTTCCTGGGCTTGCCTGCCTTTAAAATGTGGATTTCACAGAGGCAGACTCAGCTTCAAAATTATTTAATAGCTTGACAATTCTCGGAGCCAGCCAGCTATTGGTTTTGCTAAGCACAGAGAAAACTCTTAGCAGCCCCCTCCTAGAATAAACATTTGCACGGGTGGCTTCTTTCCTCCTCAACAAATATCAACTAATATAAAACCAGCACAGACACTCAGGGTGAAGCAGGAAGCAATTTTGAAGCAATTGTTTTAAAGCAATTGTTTTAAATCAATTATTAAGCACAGATTGATGTCACTCCCCCAGACCACAGTGACTCCGCCACCTCCCCTCTGGCCAGCCCATTCCAATTCCCAATAAGCCTTTCTGGGAAGAACTCCTTCCTATTGTCCAGCCTAAACCTGCCCTGGTGCAGCTTAAAGCTGTGTCTCCTTGTCCTGCCCTCCAGCAGATCCACACTTGCAGCCAGCTTGGTGTCATCTGCAATTTGTGAGTGCTGGACTCGACCCCCTCAGCCAGACCCTCAGTGAAGATATTAACCAGGCCTGGGCCCAGCACAGATCCCTGGGGACACCACCAGGGACTGGACACCAGCTGGATGCAGCACCATCCCCACCACTCTCTGGGCCCGGCCTCCAGCCAGTTCTGCAGCCAGCAAAGAGTGCTCCTGTCCAAGCCGTGGGCTGCAGCTTTTCCAGGGAATGCTGTGGCTCTCCGTGTCCAAGGCCTTGCTCAAGTCCAGCTCGACACATCCAGAGCCTTTCCCGCACCCACCAGGCGGGTCAGCTGGTTATAAAAGGAGATCAGGTTGGTCAGGCAGGACCTGTCCCTCCTAAAGCCACGCTGGCTGGGTCTGAGCCCTGGGCCATCCTGGAGGTGCTGTGTGATGGCACTCAAGGGGGTCTGTTCCAAAACCTCACCATGCACCGAGCTCAGGCTGACAGGCCTGCAGTTCCCCAGAGCCTCCTGCCAGCCCTTCTTGGGGATGGGCTCACACTGGCACCTCCAGTCCTCTGGGACCTCCCCAGTGAGGCAGGACTGATGAGGAGAAATGATGGAGAGCAGCTTGGGGAGCTCATCCACCAGCTCCCTCATCCCCCTAGCATGGATCCCATCCGATCCCATCCACCTGTGAGCATCTGAGTGGCTCAGCAGGTCTCTGACTGCTTCCCCCTGGATTACAGGGGGCTGTTCTGCTCCCTGTCCCCATCTACCAGCTCAGGAGAACACTTGTCCTGAGGAAAACCTGTCTTACTGTTGAAAATTGAGGCAAAGAAGGTGTTGAGTACCTCAGCCTTTTCCTCATCTTTGGTAACCATATCCACCCCAATAAGGAATGAAGATTTCTTTCTTGAAGTATGTCAGTTCTTCCTGGACCCCTTTGTTTAAGGACTCCTACCCTTAAAAAAATCTGTACCTGATTCATTAGCAACCAAAGAACCATCCTGAATAGGCCATAATTTGCCCTCTGGAAGTCCAGTGTAGGAGTTTTGTTGATGCTCCTCCTTCTTTCACAGAATATTTCAAAACTCGATGATTTCATGGTCACTGCACCCCAGGCAGCCTCCAACCCCCACATCCCCCAGCAGCCCTTCTCTGTTTGTGAACAGCAGGAGATACAGCTTTCCTTGGCAGTGGCAAGAGAAGGAAACCTCCCCAAAGTGCGGCTTGGCAGGTTCAGCCTGGAGGGGAGGAGAAAGAAAAGTCCCTGCCAGGGTAGAATTTTGGTGCAGGAGGTGTCCCAGCGTGAGCCTGGACCATGCCATGGCTGAGTGTGCCAGGAGCCGGCAGTCAGTGGGGCCCAGGGATGCTCCAGGGGACTTGGAGTTTTGCGTCTGACTCCTTAAGCAGCTTCTTCAACCTTCTCTCAGTGCCTGAGGGTCCTGGACTCAGCCCCAAATCCACCCTGGGGTTCATTAAAATACAGAAAGCCTTGGGGGCTCTTTCTCTTCCTTCCACTGTCTTCAAGTCCAAGGCTTGTGCAGCTGCTTGGAGTCAGTTTGGAGTTCTGTTAAGGAGGAAGATTTGAAAATCCACCATGTTTTTTATTTTATTTAAATCAAGGGTGTATTTTTCTATTTTCTAGTTGAGAGAAGAGGTGACAGAAGCATTCCCCAAGTGATCTTGATGCTGAATGTCTCCTGAGGTGGTCTGGTCATGGAGAAGAATGAGCCCCTTGTGGGCTGCCCCTGTTTGGACAACCTGCTCCTCACCCCGAGCCTCAGCATGTCTGACATCGCCCACCTGGGACTGACATCCCAAAACATCGAAAACATTTATCAATTTTTCTTTATAATTAAAATCTAATAGATAAATAAAAATAAAATTTTAATTTTTATAATAATATTAGTCTATCTTTTTATAAACTAATTTTAATATTTATATAAAATAATTGATACATTTTTAGCAACTAAAAACATTACTGGTCTTTGGTTTTAAGTACCACAATTCCCTTCATTAATTAACTGACCACTATTTCTCCCTCTTTATGCAAATTATTCCTATTTTTAGTTCGTTAATCATCTTTTTTATCATTTTCTCAGACAGGGGAGAACTGTCTGAGAAAACAGGGAGGAAAATCAGGGAACACAAAAGGGGCCTCTTTGTGGTCCACGGAGACTTTTCCGGGTAACATTTGAGGCAGTTTTGGGTCTGGGAAGGGAATTTAGAGAGAACTTGGGTGTCTGGAGGACACTTGGGGGAGCCGGGTGGGCACTTGGAGGGGCACTTAGGGATTCTGTGGGACAATTTGGGGTCTGGGGGAGCATTTGAGGGTCTAGGGGGGCACTTGGAGGTCAGGGAGGGGAATCTGGGGGCCCTTCGGGGTCCGGATGGACACTTGGGGGGCTATAACCGGGAATCTATGGGCCGCGGGGGATGATGGGAGTTGTAGGCGCCGGTATAATAGGGTTTAATGGGCCCGCGGAGCATGACGGGATTTGTAAGCACAGCTCCAATGGGTTCCGATGAGGCGTGGGGCATGACGGGAGATGAAGTCCCGGCTGGAATAGCGCTCTATGGGCGCCGCGGAGCATGATGGGAGCTGTAGTCCCGGAAGTGGCTCGGAAGGCGGGTTTGGCGGTGCGGGAAGGCACTTGGGAAACACTTTTGCATCCGAGCCGTGGCTGCAGGTCCTCGGGGCGAATGTATACGGCTCGGGAGCACTTGGGGGGAACCTGGGGAGCTCTAACCGGGCTCTTTAGGGCGTGGGGCACGGCAGGAGGTTTTGGCGTGGAACTGTGTTCTGGGATGATGGGAGATGAATTCCCAGCAGTGGCTGGAAGAGGCGTCTGTGGAGTCAGGAGCATTCAGGGATCCAGGGACGCTTTGGGGGGTCCCAAACAGTCACTGAGGGGGCACTCGGGGATCCTGAAGAGTTTGGGGGAGACTTATGGGACATATGGGGGCGATACTGGTGTTCTGGGGAGCACAGGGCAGTCCATCCCAGTTCCTTCCAGCATGATCCCATTTGCTCTCAACCACTCCCAGTCAGCCTCAGCGTAGCTGGACTCCCTGCCAGTATGATCTCAGTCACCTCCTGCATGATTCCAGTTCATCCCAGTATAAGTCCTGTTGCTTCCAGTTACCCCCAGCATGCACCCAGTCACTCCCAGTTCCTGCCTGTTGCTCCTGGCATGACCTCAGTTGCTCACAGGTGCTCCCAGTCAGCCTCAGCATGATCCCAGTCACTGCCATTATATCCCATTTGCCCCCAACCTGGTCTCAATTGTTCCCTGCAGTTTCCTACTCACTGCCAGTATGATCCCAGTTTTCCTCAGTGTGATTGCAGTCTCTCCTGGCATGGGCCCAGCTGCTCCCGGTATGATCCCAGTATGATGTCAGTACACAGCCAGTGCAATCCCAGCCACTGCCAGGATGATCCCAGTACAAACCAGTCCCTGCCAGTGCTGCCACTCCTGGGATCCCCCAGCCCTCTCTGCGTTCCCCCCTCCTGCATCTCCCCAGAGGAGCCCCAAGGGCTGGCAGTCCCCAGCCAGGGTCCCCAGCCAGCCCCAGGTTGGATCTGCAGCCCCCAGTTTTCCCAGTTTCCCTCTCCTTTTCCCCGGGCCGGGTTCCCCCCGTCCCCAGCGGGTGGGAGCAGCGGAGAGCCCCGCGCTGCCCATCCCGACCTGTCCCGGCTCCATCCCCGCTCCTGCCGTGGGCTGTGAGGGGTTTGGGAACGGGGCACCGAGGGTGTCACTGCTCCTGGGGGAGGAGGGATGAAGAAAGAAAATGAGAAAGAATGGAAGCAGGAGAAGGAGCTGATGTTAGGGAGGAGAAAGAAAAGGGATGGAAGGGGAGGAGAGGGAGGAAGATGTTGTAAATACTCCACGAACCCCTTCATTCTTGTCCCCCATGGGGATGTGTCCGCCCTTCACAGAACACGGGCGGGAAGGGGTCTCAAAATATATACAACAGGGACCTAAAATATTTTAGGTAAAGAAGGCTCAGACTTACGAGACGTGGTCCTGGGTTTATTCATGTGGATCACCCAGGGCAAGGAAGAGGCTGAGATTCCTCGGGTGCTATCTCTTAAACTTGGGGGAGGGGTGGTGAGGGGATACAGGGGGGTTACAGCCAATGGGATAGGGAAAAGCAAAGGGAGGTTAGGTAGGGACTAACCTTATACAACACCAAGGGTGAGTTCTTCCCTTGGGACAGACCATAGTTTTTTAAATGCATTTCAACAGGAAGAGGAGGGACAAAAGAGGATCAGGGAAAGGAGAAGGAACCAAGAGGTCAAGAACTCCCGGAATTCACAGTCCCCCACTAGTGGGATCATCACCCCCATCCCACAGGTGACTGGGGAGGGGGAACTCAGCCCAGATATTGTGGGAGGTTCCTGGGTTCGGTTTTTGGGGAGGGGATATTTGTGACTTAAGGACTGCAAAGCTGAGCGGAAAATGCCCCTTGGGGGGACGCTGGGGGGTCCCAGCATCCCTAAGTGGGGAGATGGAAATGGGGGGAACTTTTTGGATTCCTGGCACTCCCAGCAGCCTGAGGAGGGATGGGATCGAGTAGACAGAGGACCCCCCAGTACAAGCATGACTCCCAGCAGCTGGGACAGGAGGGAACCCCTGAACACCAAAGGGGAGATACCAGAGATGGAGAACTCCTGAGAGGCATTTTTAGGGCTGAATCTTGATGTTTTGGAAGTTTTTATGGATAACTTGTGATTTCTAGAGATGGACTTGGGCAGGAGGAACCCCCTAATCCAATGTGCTCATGAATTGTATTTTTCCCCAAACCAGGATTTCCCATTCCCAAACCTTAACTGGATGGAGGAGGAGGCTGTGAGGAAGAGGAAGATGCCCCAGGACACCGAGGCAGGTGAGGAGGAAGTCAGTGCCCCTTTCCCCCTCACTCCTGCTCCATCTCCCAGCTCAGCATGGCCCCCGGCTGCAGGACAACCCCGCTGCCGACGCCGTCCTGCCGGGGACGCACTGGGGGGATCTCCTTCCCCTTCCCTCTGGCACGGAGGCAAATCCCATCCTCTCCTTGTCCTTGCTCCCCCAGACAAGGAGCTGAGGATGGAGACCAGGGAGGACAAATCCCCACGGCAGAACCTCATGGAAGCGGCCATTTTGAGCAGCTCCAGGGCACACGTATCTAATGGGGTAGAAAAACCCTGGAGATCCCACAGGAAGAGGGGCTCCAAACCCAGTCCAGGGTACTCTGAAGAGGAAAGACCCACCCTGTGTTGGGAAGGCGGCTGGAGATGCAGCTGGGGCTCTGAGCTGGTGGTCCATGAGCAGCTTCAGGATGGGGAGAAGCCCTACAAGTGCTTGGAGTGTGGGAAGAACTTCAGCCAGAGCAACAGCCTGATCTGCCACCAGATGATCCACAGTGGGGAATGGGCCTGTGAGTGTTGGGAATGTAGGAAAGGCTTCAGCTGCAACTCCCACCTTGTCACCCACGTAAGAGATGGTCCGAAGAGTCCCTCATCTGTCTCACAACTGTCTCAAGGACAGAGACTGAGACCCTGAATATCACAAGGGACTTGCTTTGGGGGTTTGGGCCTAGCTGAGGTGGATGTTTGCTAAGTGATTGTTTGCAGGTGGTTGCACGGTACACTGCTCTCGTTCCTGCTGGTGAGCAGAGGCTTGTGCATGGTAACCTGCACAACGGGATCTCCATGACTCACGGCTCTCGTTCCTGCTGGTGAGCAGAGGCTTGCAAGACATGGATCGCTCCGTACCCTACACCTGCCCCCTGCGCAATGGAATTCATCACAATGACCATCAGTTGTTGGGGAGGGTGAAACAGGGAACCCTTATGAATGTGATTGTTTGGCAGAAGATTCTAAAATATGAAGGCTAGAATCGAAGTAGCAAGGAAAGTCTGCTTTGAGTCATAGGATACTGAGTACTGGTTAACCAAAGAACAATAGCCTAGCCAGCTAGAGAAGAATCCCTGTTGATAAAACAATGTCCTTCTGCTGATAGAAAGTCCAAAGGTCAAGAAGCAAGGAAAGAACTTGTAAAGCTTTGTAGAATTTAAAATGCAACACTGTATGTTAATATAGGGAAGCTCATAGGCTGTATGTAAATTCTTTACTGGGTGTGTCTCATAGTGATTGGTTACTGGGAATTAGAATATTCATTATAGAAAAAGATATATTGGATTGTAACAAGAACTTTGCTCTCTTAACTATTCTCTCCTACCTCTGAACCCCTCTCCCTCACCTCTTACCCCTTTACCCCTCTCCCCCACTCTTAACTCTCAGCCCCCTCTCCCTGCTCCTACCCCTCTCACTAGTCTTTCCTGCTCTCTCCCTCTGGTTTTTCCCTCTTTCCCTCTGTTGCTCTTACTCCCTCCCTCCCCTTTCCCTCTGTTGCTCTCTTACTCCCTCCCTCCCCTTTTCCAACCTCCCCTGCTCTGCCCGCTCTCTCCCTCCTCCTCCTGACCACATGGACGCCGAGGCTGGTGGCGGACACGGGTCTCCCCTCTTTTTACCCTTATAATAAATTGCTTATACTTGAACAGCTTGACCCTGGAGAAGTCTCACCGCAAGCGAGTGTTTTTACACAACAATAATCAGTCTCCTCTGGTTTTGGCCCTGCGCCCCTCGCTTTGCAAAAGACTATAAAATCACACCCCAAACTGACCTTCCTTTGAGATCTCCCCAATGGACAGAAGACTGCATCGTTGGACGGCTGAGTGGACTTTGACGTTGGTAGCTATAATCCCCTTACTCTCTTTTCCTTAGGCTTTGCTTTCTCCTCTTTTCCCTCTATTGCATATTAGTGCTGATGAGCACTCAATAAAGTGTGTTTTGCTGTTTAAGTCCTTGGTTTGCTGATAATCTTTTGTACTCTAAGACCGGCTAAAAGAACCACATCACGAATCCCACCTTGCGGATTGTGACATGCATTGCACTGAGGGAAGAATGTTGTGTATATGCAGATCACACAGGAATGGTGAGGGACACCACGGCCAAATTACGAGAAGGATTAGAAAAGCAGAAAAGAGAACGGGAAGCACAGCAGAATCGGTTTACATCATGGTTTGACCATTCACTGTGGCTGGCCACTCATATCTACCTTAGCAGGACCGGTCATAATGATTGTGGTAGCATTGATTTTTGGACCCTGTATATTGAATAAGCTTGTGTCATTTGTTAAAAGTCGCCTAGAGAAAGTTAGCATCATGTTGATAGAATGCCAGCAATTGCTTTAAAAATGTTCTTGTTTGAAATTCCCTTTAGCTATTCCCAGTTACACCCCGGTTATCTCTTGCTTAACATACCTTATGCTTTTAATATGAGTTTGTAATTGTTATAAAGCATAGAATAAAAATAGGATGCTTTTAGTATGTTAAGATTGTTATCTGGTTAAGATTGTTATGATGTTAAGATTATTAAGATGTTAAGAACGTTAAGACTGTTATGTCTTAGCCAAGGTAATTGTGCATAGGGAGGGGGGAAATGTAGTTAGTTAAGGTCTGGCAGTCGGAAGATATCACGCTGTACGGGAAGATAGGGCCCCTCTCCTGATAGCCAGCAGAGTTTAGTTTATGATGTAAGCAGACGGAAGTGATGTAATGGACACATACTATAGAATGATGTATCTTTTACCAATAAATGCCATTTGCCATCCACCACATTGGAGTCTGCGAGCACATGGACCGAGCGACCTGGGGTTGGTCACGGTGCCGTTCGTGAACCAGGTCACCACGCCACCGAAGGCAACACCTCAGCCATGGGGGAAGGTGCTTGGCCAAGGGAAAAGGAGGCTCCCTGGGTGCCCTGCTCCCCTCTCCCTGAGGTGCTGAGAGCTCTGCAGCCCCTCCTGCCATCCCATCTGCCCAGGCCAGCACAACAGCCCTGGCCTTGGGGCCCTCAAGAGCTGCTCCTGCTCCAGGTCCAGGGACCATCCCAAAGCTGGGGCAGCCAGGAATCTGTGTCCAATCCTGTTCATTCCTGTTGTGATGGTGAGGGATCCTCAGCCACTCTGAGGTTGTTGATCAATTTTACTATTCCAGAGGCCACCTCTTTCTTGGGCTCATGGAACCAAGAGGCCCCTGTGACACTGCAGGGCCTTGTGGCACCATGCAGAGCATTGCAACAGAGCAGGACCTCGTGTCATGAGGCCCATGCCACTGGGACACTGCAGGGCCCCATGGAACCAAGGGGCCAGTGTTGCACCTCAGGGACTCATGGAATGAAGGAAACATGTTTGACACCATGGTGCCCAAGAGGCCCAGTGGTGACAGTGTGGAACCAAGGAGAGCATTGCTGCACTGTGAGACCTCATGGAACCAAGGATCCACTGTGACACTGTGGGGCCTTGGGGGACCAAGGCGCCATTGTGACACTGCGGGGCCCAAGGATCCACGGGACTTTGTGACACCAAGGGGTCCCATGGAACCAAAGGGACATTGTGACCCTGGGAGGCCTCATGGAATCATGGAGACCATTGGGACACTCCAGGGCCCCATAGAACCGTGGTGACACCAAGTTGGCTGGGAGTGTTGATGTGCTGCAGGGTAGGAGGGCTCTGCACAGGGACCTGGACAGGCTGGATCCAGGGGCCAAACCCAACAAGATGAGGTTTAACAAGTCCAAGTGCCGGGTCCTGCACTTTGGCCCCAATGACCCCTGCAGTGCTCCAGGCTAGGGACAGAGTGGCTGGCCAGCAGCCAGGCAGAAAGGGAGCTGGGGCACTGATGGACAGCAGGCTGGACATGAGCCAGCAGTGTGCCCAGGTGGCCAAGGAGGCCCCTGGCCTGGATCAGGAATGGTGTGGCCAGCAGGAGCAGAGCTTCAGTGCCACCCCTGACTTGTCCCCAGCTCTACACACAGACATTGCTGCTGCAGCTCCAGAGAAGGGAACAAAAGGCAGATCTCTGGAGAAAACTTTGCTGGGAGACCCTTTAGTTCATTTAAAACCAGCAAGAGTGCAGCCCCTCATTGACACAGTCTGTGGCCACAGGAAGGTGGAGAGAAACAAAATGAGAAATGGCACAAACAATGACATTTCTTTGTGGACAAGATTAAAAAAGGAAAACCTTTAAGAAAGAAAGAAAGAAATTAAGAAAGAAAACCTCCAAAATGAAACGAACAAGAACTGTCAAAGACGACTTTTATTACAAGTGATTTGCAGAAACGGGCCAGCAGTTTAATGTTTTTGAAATTGTCCAGTCATCAGTGTCCACACTGCAGCCTTGAGCTCCTGGTTCCTCAGGCTGTAGATGAGGGGGTTCAGGGCTGGAGCCACCACTGAGTACAGAACTGACAGTGCCAGATCCAGGGATGGGGAATAGATAGAGGGGGGCTTGAGGTGAGCAAATGAGGCAGTGCTGAGGAACAGGGAGACCACAGCCAGGTGAGGGAGGCAGGTGGAAAAGGCTTTGTGCCGTCCCTGCTCAGAGGGGATCCTCAGCACAGCCCTGAAGATCTGCACATAGGAGAAAACAATGAACACAAAACAGCCAAGTGCTAAACAGACACTGACTGCAAGAAGCCAAACTTCCCTGAGGTGGGATTTGGAGCAGGAGAGCTTGACGATGTGTGGGATTTCACAGAAGAACTGGTCCAGGGCATTGCCCTGGCACAGGGGCAGGGAAAATGTATTGGCCGTGTGCAGCAGTGAATAGAGAAAGGCACTGGCCCAGGCAGCTGCTGCCATGTGGGCACAAGCTCTTCCGCCCAGGAGGGTCCCGTAGTGCAGGGGTTTGCAGATGGACACGTAGCGATCGTAGCACATGATGGTCAGCAGGGAAAACCCTGTTGTAATGAAGAGAACATAAAAGAATACTTGTGCAGCACATCCTGTGTAGGAGATGTCTCTGGTGTCCCAGAGGGAATTGTGCATGGCTTTGGGCACAGTGGTGCAGATGGAGCCCAGGTCAGTGAGGGCCAGGTTGAGCAGGAAGAAGAACATGGGGCTGTGCAGATGGTGGCTGCAGGCTACGGCGCTGATGATGAGGCCGTTGCCCAGGAGGGCAGCCAGGGAGATGCCCAGGAAGAGGCAGAAGTGCAGGAGCTGCAGCTGCCGCGTGTCTGCCAGTGCCAGCAGCAGGAAGTGGCTGATGGAGCTGCTGTTGGACATTTGCTGTGGCTGCACATGGGGACCTGTTCATGGATAAAGGACAGTGACAAGTCAGGAGAGGCTGGGACTCTCCTTTGTTCCTGCTCTGGGAAAACCTTCACCCAGGTCCCTGCCTGAGCTCCAGCTGTGCTGAGTATGCCAGGAGCAGCCAGGCCTGTGCCTGGGGGCTCTCCAGGAGCCATCCCTGCCCTGCTGCCCTGGGTTTGTGGCCATGTGGCAGAGGGACAAGGCTGGTAATTCAGAATTTGTCAGGGGAATCACTCCTAAAGCAGAAGGGCTTGGTAGCACCTGCACACACAATTCTGAAGTATGGCAGGAGATGGTTTTAGGAATTGTTCTCCTGCCCACACATCATTCCTGGTTCTCTGAGGTCAGAAATCCCCAGCATTTCTGCTGCACTCAGAGCTTGCCATTGAGAGATGTGAGAGGCAAAAGATTCCCTGTGGCTTAGGGAAGGTGAGGGGCTGGATGGGCTTGTTCCCAACTGCCCTGGCTTTGCACCTTTGGCTGGAATCAGAGCACAATCACACTCCTGTGTCACCCTGGCATAAACCAGACCCTGCCCAGGGCAGAGAGATCCCTGAATGTCTCACCCTCTCTAAAGGTCTCTGGGCAAGGTCTCAGCACCCTCATCTGCCAAGGACACTCACGGCTCCCTTGGCAAAGCCAGCAGCATTTCCTCAGCTGTGGCATCTCTGCCCTTCCCCGTGGGACATTCAGGGAAGTCCAAGAGGCTCTGGCACAGATTTGCAGCCAGGAGGGCAGCTCAGAGCAAGGAGAGGAACTTGGAAGGACACAGCAAGGAGATGCCCAGGTGTGCCCATGATGGGATCTCAGGGAGGGGACTCAGCTCATTCCCCTTTCCCATGGACTGCTTTGCCCACAGCCCCACAGGTCACAGGGAAGCTGGGACACCCCATTCCCATGGACACACCTGCCTGGCAGCAATCCCAAGGGCAGGGCCTGACTCAGCTGCTGCAGATGCCAGAGCCTCCCTGAGAGCCCCAGGTAACAATGACAATATCAGAGCAGTGCATTTAGGCTGTTTAGGAGCCTCCCAGCAGAGAGACTGAGCACCCAAAGTTACAATTCTGGCGTCTCTGTAAATGTTCCAACATTACTTTGCTGATCCTGGTGTGTCCCTTTCAACTCAGAATGTTCTGTGATTCTGGGATTACAATTCCTCTTCTGCTTCTCTCATCACCCTGTTGTCTATAATCAAAAGAGAAAAAACCCACAAAATTTTAACAGTGTTAGAACAGTAAAGTAAAAACCAGTTTAATTGGAAGCTTCCAGGTGTCCCAGTGGGGATGTGGCATACCCAGCCACTTATTTCAACAATTTATGAAGGTTGATTAATTAGGATATTTAACAGAAACATTCAATAGGAGATTCATTGCCCCAGTTACACGCCCCTGAGTCAACCCATTGGAGTTGGTCCAAGGGTTTCTTTGCCCCACTTTTTGTTATGACTGCTCACATTCCAGTTAAAAAGCAAAATGTTCTTCTTGTAGCTCCTCTTTCTGATGATAAGACTATATAGTATTTCAGAAATCTATTTAGAAAGTCACTTTATTGTTCTAAAATCTAAGAGAAAGGTTAGGAAATGTACTGGAGCTAAATCAGGATAACAGTTATAGAAGTATATAATAGTAGTTTAATAGAGTTACTTAAGGATTATGATTTTATAACTATATAACAATAGTTTACAAATCTAAAAATATATTTAAAATATATAAAAAGTAAAAATCCTTTTGTCATCATTGCAACTTTCCCACCCTGCTTAAAGAAAGAAATTGAAAACACTCAGGAAATCTCCTGATCTTTACAGCAATCCCATTCTCACCTTCCTTTGGGAAGTGTCCTCTGGAGCTCTGTCCAGGCAGGTCTGGAGTTGGGAGCAGCCCTGCCCCACACAGCCCCTCTCAGCAGCAGCCCCTGCCCTGCTCAGGGTGGCTCCTTCCCCCCACAGCTTCTCCCCAGCGCTGGGAGCAGCTCCCGGGGCCGGCTGAGAGCTGTCCCTGGCAGGCAGCAGAGTCCCTGCCCCAGCACAGCGCCCTGGGCTGCAGGACCCTGCTCTGCAGGACAGCCCTGGGCACCCCTGGCTGCTCTGCACAAGGGACAGGCAGAGAATGTACTCACAGAGTCTGTAGGCACTGGCATGTTCCAGCTTCAGGAGATGGCTCCAGGAGCTGCAGCTGCATTGTCCTGCAGCCAGAGGCTTCCTGTGTCAAGGGCTGGCAGGGATTCTGCCCCAGCCACTTCTCAGCACCTTCCCAGCCCTGACTGATTGAAGCTCTCTGTGCCTCTGGGCTGTGCCCGGGGTGGCTGCAGGCAGTGCCCCAGCCCTGCTGGGCTGGCAGAAGAGCTGCTCAGCAAGAGAAATGTGCTTTTGAAGCTCTTCTTGGTTTCCAGGATTGCCCTCTGTGCCAGGAGCCCGGCCCAGCTCAGCAGCACAGACACAGCAGCAGGACTTTAATGAGCCTCTTGGGGCTTTGTGCTGAGGCCCTGAACATCAGTCCCTGAGAGGGAGGGGAAGAAACCTGTCAAGAACTCCAAGTCAGAATGGAACTCCAAAGTTTCTTTTCCTTTTAATGGGTCCCACTGAGGGACAGCACTGAGAAAGTGTCCCCAGGCCCCAGGCAGAGCAGAGAACTGGAGGCACTGATGACAGGTGGGGACAAAGAGAAGCCAAGTCTTGGTGCCCTGGGCCACAGCAGCCTCTGTGCCAGCAAGGGCTGTGAGGAGACACCTTGTCCTGAGGCCCTGGGGCCTCCTGGCACAGCCCCAGCAAGGCTGGCCACTGTCACCCCCTTGGCCTGCCCTCAGCATCCCACCTAGCCCACATGCCAGTGGCCTCAGGGATCTGCTGGAAGGAGTCCCTGAGGAGCCTTGCTCAGGAATGGCCCTGGGGGCTCCTTCATGCTCCCAGGGACTGCAGCTTTTTCAAAGGACTTTGGCTTTTGCCTTGGAGTCTTTGAGAGTTTGTGCAATCCTGGCCTCCAATTATCTGCTGTAATTAGTCTCTTGAGAGGCTTTGTCAGTAACAACACTCAGTGGAGCTCATTAATGCTTCAAGGTACTTCAGGTTCTTAAGGTACTTTCCTTTTTCCTTCCCACACTGAATCTCTGAGAAGTTTGTGCCATCATGGCCCCAATTATCTGCTTTAACGAGTCCCTTGGGAGCTCTGCATTGACACTCAGTGGGGCTCATCAATACTTTGAGATACTCAGGGCTTTTTCAGCTGCTTTGGATTGTCCTTTCCACACTGAGTCTCTGAGAGGTTTCTGTGCAATCCTGGCCTCCAGTTCTCTCCTCCAAGGAGTCCATGAGGAGCCTGTGCTGGGGATGGACCTCAGTGGCACCCATTAATCTTTGGAGAAACTTTGGATATTTTCCTCTGACTTGGACTCCTGGAAAGGTTTGTGCAATCTCCTCTCAGGCCCTGAGGTTCCAGGGCTCAGCTCCAAATGCACCACGGGGCTCATTAGGATCAAGCAAGTCCCAACAAACCATGGCTGTGCCTTGATTTCCCTCTGGTCTGGTGCAGTTCTTAGGAAAGTTTCCTGCAATAGTTATGGAGAAATAGTTCAAAGAACTTCTAGGAAATATGTGTTCCTATTTTAAAGCGTGTCTTTTATTCCTGTTCACTTTAGAGCAGAGGTGATTGCAGCATTCAGTGATCATTATTGATCCAGGGTCTCTCCTAAGGAGGTGTGGCCAGGTCAGAGAAGCTGTGTCTTGAGATCTGACCCAGTGTGGACAACCTTGCTCCACATTCCCCAGCCCCATCCTGTCTCTCCTCACTCCTCTGGGATCTGCTTTGCTCACACAACTGGCTGCACTCAGGCAAAGAGGGGTTTTCTTCTTTCATTTTAGCAATCTGAAACTGCTGAGTTTCCCCGTGGAAAACAGACACCCTCCTCAAGTGTGTGCCAGCCCAAGGTGCCACCAAGGAGGTTCCCCTTCCCCAAGGCAGAACTAGGCAAGGAATGTTTCAGACACACAGGAAGCTCTGCAATAAACACAAACCCAGAGTTGGGTGAAGGCAGAATTAGAGCAGCTGCTGAAGGACAGACAAGCTTTGAACTCCTTGCAGCTGAAAGCACCAAGTGGGTGGTTGGGAGGTGAGTGAGGCAAGAGTGAGGGAAGGGAAATGCAGAGAGCCCTGGAAGTGCTTCTGTGCAGCCAGGCTGTGGGGAAGGGCACTGCAGAGCTGCCCTGGGCCAGATGTGAGGGTGGATTATCATCCCAACCTGCCCTGGGCCATTGCAAGGGGCTGTTGCCATGGTCACTGCACTGACCCCACTGTGCCAGCCCTTTGCTCAGGGCTGCTGTCACTGCCCAGAGCCAGAGGGGATCCCTTGCTGGGGGCTTGTGCCACGGCCACCTGCCCTGTGCCGCGCTGGCTGGTCAGGTGTCGTGGAACCAGCAGCAAATGCCACTGCCAGGGCCAAAGGTCAGCTCAGCCAGACAGAAAGGGTCAGTGCTGCCACCTGTTTCCATGGCAACCCTCACTGGGACACCACACCTGGGTCACCTGTCCTGGCAATTGCCATGGAAACCCGGCTCATTGGAAATGCAACGGTGGACAAAGGTTTTAGTGGGGCCTGCCACAACAGGACAAAGGGTGGTTGTTGCAGTGTGTTTCTTGTTCATGGTATGTTCTGTTATTGCCCCAGTTGAAGGTTTGGTCCAAATGAGACCCTCCCACCCCACTTGGTTAATTTACCCTGAGTCACCTGTAAATTCTACCTTAGACCCACTGCATGCTTGGAATTCCACTTCAGAAATCCCCTAAATTTCGATGTTTGATTAGTCCATGTGACCCAATTTCCCCCCATACCTCCTTCATTGGAGGATGATTTTGTGAACCTTGCCTTTTACCCTCCCCAGGATATCTCTGATTAGCTGATGCTTTGTACCCTCCCTTTGAACCACCTCCCTATTTCAGCTGTTGCACGCTCGCATTTTCTGTCTTTTGCCCCCAAGATTCCCCAGAGCAATAAATCCTCTGTTATCCCATGCAAAAGACCTCCCTCTCATCCTTGTCTCCTCAGAGCACAGACTGACAGCCAAAAGCCATAGAGCGAGTGCTCCAGTCACAGCTGGGCTCATCCTGCTCCTGGGCTGTGACCCACTCCTGGTGCGGCCCAAAGTGACAGAGCCAGATCAGCTCCGGCCCAAGGTGTTACAGAGTGACTCTTGCCAAGGAACTTTGTGCTGCTGTCACTTAATATTAAATCTGGTTTTTGCTGCTCCCTTGCCGGGGATTTTTCAAACTCTCTCAAGTCCTCGTTGGTGACAGGGTGAAGGAGCCCTGGCCCAGGCTCTGGCCCTGGGGGACACAGGGATGCTCCTGGGGGTCCCTGTCCCCCCGTCCCACCTCCACGGCCCCAGCCCCGTCCCTGTGTCAGGCTCTGGGGTTGATCTGATGGAACATCCTCTGGGGGAGGCTGCGGCACCAGGGGTGGGGGAACCCGGGGGGACAGGGGACCCCGCTGTGCAGGAGCAGCGTTGGACTTCTCTGGGGGGAACTGTGAGAGGGGCTGGGGTGGAGTGACCTCCCCAGTGACCTCACATTTCCCCCTGTGATGTCACACTGCCCCTGTGATGTCACACAGACACCTGTGACCTCACATTTCCCCCTGTGATGTCACACTGCCCCTGTGATGTCACACTGCCCCCTGTGATGTCACACAGACACCTGGGATGTCACAGAGTTCCCTGGGATGTCACACGGACACCTGGGATGTCACACTGCCCCTGTGATGTCACAGCCCACTCTGGGCAGCCCTTGTGATGTCACAGAGACAACTCTGGGATGTCATCCTGTGACGTCATACAGCTGTGGAGGGATGTCACAGAAGACTGTAATGTCACAAAGACAGCAGATATTGTCACAGTCTACTGTGATGTCACAGCCTGCTCTATGATGCTACACAGTGACACTCTGATGTCACAAACCACTCTCAGATGTCACAGAGCCACCCTCTATGATGGCAGAGTGTGCTCTATGGCCTCACACCCTCCTCTGTGATGTCACAGCCAGCTTTGTGATGTCACAAGGCCATCAGTGATGTCACTCAGCCCTCTTTGTGATGTCATACAGACACCTTGTGATGTCACAGAACACACTTTGATCTCACAGCCAGGTCTGTGATGTCATACAGCCATGCCATGATGTCACAGCCTGCTCTGTGATGTCATGTATCTAATGTCTAATGTCACAGTCCTCTCTGTGATGTCACAGCCTGCTCTGTGATGTCACAGAATCCCCTCTATGATGCTGTAGCTGCTCTGTGACCTCACACAACAAACTCTGTGATGTCCCAGCCCCATCTGTGACCTCACACAACCCACTCGGAGCTGTCACACAGCCCCTTTCTGACATCCCAGCTGCTCTGGGGCTGCAGGACACAGCCCCAGAGGTGCCACTGTGACACAGCCCCCTCTGGGACATCGCACAGCCCCTGCCAGTGCTGAGCCCCTGGCAGCTCTGTCTGGGCCTGCTCTCTGTGTCCCTGAGCTGCCCTGGCAGGGCCCCAGCCCTGCTGGGCTGTGCTCAGGAGCTGCTCCTGGCCACAGCTGTCTCTCTGCAGCGCTGGCCTTGCCAGGAGCTGCCTCTGGGCCAGGAGCCCGGCCCAGCTCAGCAGCACAGACACAGCACCAGCACTTTCATCACCCTCTCGGGCCTTTGGGGCTCTTTGCATCACACTCAGTCCCTCAGAGTGTGCTCCAGAAACTTCTCAAGAGCCCAAAGTCAGATGGAAACACTGAAGTTTCTTGTAGTTGAAATGAGAGACACGAGTGAGAAAGTGTCCCCAGGTTCCAGGCAGAGCAGAAGACTGGAGGCCCTGATGGCAGCTGGGGACAAGCAAGGGAAAGGTGTCTGTGGTGCTGAGCAAAGCTGGATGTGTTTCAGGAATGCCAAGGGCCAAGGGCTGAGCCCCAGCCCCTGGCAAGGCAGATGCTGTCCCTCCCTCATTGCTCAGGGCTCTTCCCGAGCCACTGGCACGTGGGGATGTGCAATGCCAAGGGCAGCACCATGGGGCAGCCCCTGCCAGGCTGCTGGGCAGGGACAAGGAGGCAATGAGGCCCCAGGGCTGCCAGGGTCACTTGTCCCCTGCTGGCCTCAGGCCTAGGCCCAGCAGCCATGACCAAAGGGCTGTACAAGTTGCCTCTGGCAGGGCCTTGCAGCTGCTGCCCATCGCTGTGCCCTCTCCAGCCCAGGCTGTACTACGGTGTTGTGATAGATTGGCATTAAAGAAAACAAAGTCAAACACCTAAGGAGGTAAAAATCACTGGTGGCTGATGCGAGTTTGTCTCCTCGCCAACAGCTGGCCATTTCTAATAATTGACAGCAGTTTTAAGCACTGCAAAGTGAGATCAAGCTGTGAACAGCAGCTTAAGCCCTAAGGCTGGGAATTTCTTTGTCTCTTGGTTTGCTGGCTGTGAAAGGTAACTGAGCTCCAGCTGGCTTCCCGTCCCCGGCCCAGCCCATGCGGCCCGGGCAGGGGCTGGGCTGGGCCTGCCGCGGCTCCCGGCCGGGAGATGGGGCCTGCGGGGCTTGCCCCGGGCTCTGGCCGGGCCAGGCCGCTCCCTGGCTCGGCTGCACTTTTTGCTGCGACTGAATTCACCACAGACTGCCCAGGAAAGAAAGAAAAAGCTCTTGAGCTGCAGCGGGCTGAGACAGTGACCACACTCTCCAGAGCAGCCATGAAGAATCTTCCAGCGCACACAGCTCCAGCCGCTGCTCCGGCAGAGATCACAGAACCATCTACAAAGCCTGGGCAAGATTTTAACCTTTTCATTACCCAGATGAGACTTGCAGATTAATCCTTTTACCCAGAGAGAGAAAAAGAGAGGAATCAACATGTAAAGAGACTTTATAAACTATCAGAGACAGTAAAGAAAAGAATTAAGCTTCAGAAGAGGTAGAGAATAAGGAGATGCTTTAATTAAGCTGAAATATTTTTCTGTTAAAGCTATGGAGCTGGACAATTGTGTTCTGAAAAAACTCCTTTAATTCATGATAGAGTATATAGGGAGGAATGGAGTGTTCAAAGTGTGGATTTTGAGTAAAAAGTAGAGTAATTGTGATACAGTGAAGTGCTGGAACAGAGTGAAGCGAAAATTTGAAGCCTTGGGGGGCAATGAGAAAACTGTTCTCCAGTAGAGTTCACAGAGAGATGAAGAGAACTTTTGCCTTTGAATAACTCATCCTTAAAATGACATCCCTAAACTCATGGCCCATACACACCTCAGAGTGATGTGAAATGGGAGGAGAAAATCTGATGGCAGATTTCCAGACATCTGGCACCAGAGAAATAGAAAGCTATAACAGAAATAGTTTTCTTGTGAGAAACTCCATAGATTAGCAGAAGACGACTTCTGTTTCTCTACAAATGCTGTTGAAAAGACTCTAGCAGGAATTGGTTTAAACACCAAAGTTCCAATGTTTTTTGTCTCTATGTTGTCATGTGAACAAGAGAATGGTTGGGTAGTGGGGGATAAAGGGGTTTTCTGAAGGTTTATTCTGGTGTTCTTATTCTTGTAGATTTGTTAATAAACGTTCTTTATTCCTTTTTAAGTTTTAAGCCTGTTTTGCTCTTGTTCTAATCCCTATCTCACAGCAAGAAATAAGTGAGTTTTCTAGTAATTTTTTTAGTTACTGCTTTAAAACCACAAGAAAATAACAACCTAAATCTCCACAAAATCCCACAAATTTATTTAAATCTCCTAAAAATCCCACAAAATTACAGAAAAAAATCCACAAAATTCCAGAAACATCCCACAAATTTTGATAAGAATCCGAGAAAATTTCCACAAAATTCGATAAATCCCCACAAAATCACACAAAACTATTTCAATCTCCTCAAAATCCACCAAATTCAAGAAACATCCCACAAAATCCCAGAAACATCCCACCAAAATTCCATAAAATTCCCTAAATCTCCTCAAAATCCAACAAAATCCCACAAAAATCCCACAAAATCATTTAAATTTTCTCAAATTCCTAAAACATTCCAGATGAATCTCACAAAATTCCATGAAATTTCTACAAAACTACAAATTTTCCACAAAATTCCATAAACCTCCACAAGATCCTACTAAATTCCAAAAGAATCCCACAAAATTATTTAAATCTTTTTAAAATCTCACAAAATTCAAGAAACATCCCACAAAATTCCCCAAATCTCGTCAAAATCCCACAAAATTCCACAAGAATCCCACAAAATTCCAGAAAAATCTTTCAAAATTCTGCAAAAGTTACACTAAGATCCCACAAAATTATTTAAATCTCCTCAAAATCCCACAAAATTTTACAGAAATACCACAAAATTATTTAGATCTCCTCAAAGTCCCACAAATTTCCAGAAACATCCCACAAAATTCCATGAAATCCCATAAATCTCCTCAAAATCAGACAAAATTCCTCAGAAATCCTCAAAAAAATTTTAAAATCTCCTCAAAAACCCAACAAATTCCACACAAACCGCACAAAATTTCACAAGAATTCCAAAAATTCCTCAAAATCCAAAAAATTCCACAGAAATCCCTAAAAATTCCCAGAAATCCCTCAAAATCCCACAAAATTTTACAAAAATTCTACAAAATACTCTAAATTTCTTGAAAAATCCAACAAAATTCCACAAAAATCCCACAAAACTAGTTAAATTTTTTAATAATCCCACAAAAATCCCCAAAAATTCCATTAAAAATGCAAGGAAAATCCACAAAATTCCCACAAAATTCAACAAAAATCCCACAAAATTATTTTTCATAAAAGTCCCACAAAATCCCACAAAATCCAAAAGCCCACAAAATTATTTAAATCTCTTCAAATCCCTACAAAATTCCAGATGAATCCCATAAATTTCCACAAATTTCTATGAAATTCCACAAAATTTCTACAAAATTCCATAAATCTCACAAAATCCTACAAAATTCCACAAAAACCCTTCAAAATTCCTCAAATCTCCTCAAAATCCTAAAGAATCCCACAAAAGTCCCACAAAATTATTTAAATTTTCTTGCATTCCTACAAAATTGCACAGGAATCCCACAAAATTCCACAAATTTTCCACAAAATTCCATAAACCTCAAAAAAATCCTAGAAAATCTCTTCAAAATCCCTCAAAATACCACAAAAATCCCTCAAAATTCCTTAAATCTCCTCAAAATCCCACAAAATAATAGAAAAATCCACAAAATACTAAAAAACCCCACAAAATTCCTTAAATCTTCTCAAAACCTTACCAAATTCCAGGAAATATCCCACAAAATGTCCTCCAGTTTCCACAAAATTCCAGAAAAATCCCTCAAAATTCTTGAAAAGCCCCAAAAATTCCAGAAACACACCACAAAATTATTTATATGCCCCACAAAATTCAAGAAAAATCCCACAAAATCTCCACAAATTTCCACAAAATCTAAGAAAAATCCCTCAAAATTCTTCAAGTCTTTTAAAAATCCTACAAAATTGCAGAAAATTCCACAGCATTCCAAGAAATTCCCACAAAATTCCAGAAACATCCAACAAAATTGCAGAAACATTCCACAAAATTCCAGAAAAATCCACAAAATTAGAGAAATCTTCTCAAAACCCTACCGAATTCTAGAAACATCTCACAAAATCTCCTCCAATTTCCACCAAATTCCAGAAATATCCCACAAAATTCCAGTAAAATCTGATGAAATTTTAGCATTCAGGAACACTCATAATCACAGAATGATTATATGCAGGTGCTTTATTAAGGGATCTGGGTGTCAGGGGTACACAGACCCACATCTGACCCCACTTGGTTTTGAGCTGAACATGTTTTATACTCTCTTGTTGTATAATTTACATATCAATTATTAAACTTCCCTTCTTACCCTCATTACCTAACCCAAATTGCCAATTTACACCAAAATGCACCTCAGTGCTGCTGCTGGTGTCTGGTCATGTGTCCCCTATGCACAGAACAGCCCCACCAGCAAACAACACCTCATCCCCAATACCCGTTCCTCACTTATAGTTATTTTTTTTAGAAAGAGGGGGAAGACAGGAGAGGAAGGGGAAAAAGAAAATATTCCCCCCCCCAAAAAAAAGTCAGAGCTAATCTTTTATGCTTTGTTATAGAAAATGGAGAGCAAAACCATCCTTGAGTTCCTGACATTCCTGACCATCTGGATGCTCCTGAAAACATCATCTGTGGATGCCTGGCTAGTAGCACAGCCCCAGGAGAACGTGTGGATCACCCTGGCAAAGACTCTCAAACAAGAGCACGTGTGCTTGTCCATGGGCAGCGCCACCAACCCTCTGTCACCCTGCCTGCCCCAGCGAAGGCATCCACGCCCGCATCCAGAGACTCCAACACGCGCTCCAGGAACTCCAGACTGAAAAGGAGCCCCAGTGGTCTGAAGACCTTTTTGGGAGCTGGGGACTCAAAGGATGGGTTGCCTCCCTCCTCAAAAACAGTTTTTGGGTTTTCCTAATCATTATTATTTTCCTATGTATGTTTTCCTGTTTTAAGAAGTTATTAGCCAAATCTCTGGGAGATGCCTTTTTAAGAAGTAAAGAAGGGGGAGTTGTGGGGGCCAGGAAACCGGCTAATTCAGAGATCCTGGCCCTCCCTTGGAGGCAAGGCACTTTTCTCTGAGACAAAAGTATCACTGCCAGCAATCTTTGAGTTAGTTCTGTTAAACTGTTACACTCCACTGGTGTTCTCCCCTGCCATCCCACCCCATACCTGTATCCCAGTTTCCCCCGCCCCTCTCCTCCCCTATAAATCCCCCAGTTTTTCCCCTGTTCCAGAGAGCTGCTGTCACTGGCTCCCTTCGCCGAGGGCCCGGCTGTAATAAAGGCCAGTTCTCTGCGGAACGCCACACAGCGCTCTGCTCTCTCCCTCCGTGTCGCCTGCACGCTGCCGCCGAGCTGAGCTGAGCTGAAATCACTCGCCGGGCAGAGGACGTGTCTGTGCCCCGGGCAGCCCAACCGCGGAACGCTTCCCCGGGAGTCGCGGCACCCCTGACACCTCCACCGCCGCGACAACCTATGAGAAAGCACAGCTGGGTTCTGCTCAGGGCATTTCAAACTCCCTGGGGTGTTTGGGACTTGCCCTTGCAAAGGCAGCATCTCAGGAAAACTCACAGTTTCTCTCCATGGACTCCCAGGATGTGTTGGCTTGGAAGGGACCTTAAAGCTCCTCTTGTTCCAGCTCTCAGCACACTCAGGACACCTTCCCCTAGACCAGCTTGCTCCAAGCCCCATCCAACCTGGCCTTGAACCCTTCCAAGGGTGAGACAATCACAGCTTCTCTGCAACCTGTTCTGTTCCTCCCAGATCTAAAATCATACCAAACTTAGCAGCCTCAGAGATGGATTTCTATCAAATAGCTACATTTTTCTAGGAAAGAAATATGGCAAAACTTGTTTGCATCTGACTTTGCAAAATCAACACGAGCTCTTCAGAAAGGGCTGCCACCCATCTTTCTTATTTTTCCCCATTTGGTGGAACATTTTTATTCTGTTGTTGTTTGAAGCAGTATTTTAAGGTATCTGGCTGAGGCTGCTTAAAATAGTTCAGCGAGACACCAGGGTGTGAGGGGTGGAAACCTGAGCTCTTACACATCCAGTATTTCTGTTGTTGGATGTCTTCAATCCCACCTCTCTGCTGGGATGAAATAGGTGCTACTCATCCAATTTCTAAAGGATCATGCATCAGGCTGACACTATTTGAAGACTTCAAAGTGAAAAAGCCAATTGAAACCAACCTCTGCTCCTTTCCATTTTCTCTATTCCACAGTTTAGGACAGAAGACAGGAGAAAGATTGTTTTGGGAACAATGTTTTCAGGACTCTAAAAAGAATATCAAAACCGCTCTGCCATACTCTCAGCTGCTGCAGCCCCAAAAAGCACTGGCTGTCTTTGCTCACAGAGTCACAGTTGTGCTGGCATTTCTACCACACCACAGGACAGTGATTTTTTTCTTTTTCTCCTGGAAATACCTACAGCACTTCTGGGTAGCAAGGCAAACATGAGCCTCCTTTAGTGGCCCTTGAAATTGGACATGTGAAATGAGGTACACAAAGCCACAGGCCAGCTGAACCTGGCATCGCTGAATGGGTCTTCACATTCTCCCCAGAAAGATGAATGGCAATCACTATTTTGGCAGGGAAACTGCATCAGCTGGCAATTTGGTGCAGAAAATGTGCTTTCTGCTCCTCTCACAGCCAAAACTCCTACCCATTTCTTGGAAGTCTTTCTTAGATAAGGACCATGTTCAGCTGAGTGGCAGTGAAGCCAAATGGCAATCCAGGAATCAATTGTCCTGTACACAATCTCCTCCATCCACGTGGAAGTTTACTCACGGGCACACAGGAGGAAGGAAGGAACCCAAATGCATCATTGGACATAAAGTCAGACGTGTTGAGGGATGAAGCAATCTTGCAGAGATATGGAAAGCTGCCCTGAAAACCCAGTTCAGGGAGAGCCTGAGCTATTTTGTGCTTCTAGGCCTGAAGATGCTCAGGATCTTTCCCAGACGCTCAGCAGGCTGTAGGATTGTGCCTGAATCTGGCTCTGGAAATGCCAGTGCCTCAACGGAGAGTTGTGGCAATGATTTCCATTGCTTTGAGAGGGGCCACAGTCCTGCAAGAGTCTTTCAGCAGAGCAAACAGCAGCCTGGAGGGTGGGCAATGCTGCATCTGTACCACTGCATGCTCATCCTTCACCACAATGCAGAGCTGCCCCCAAAGCTGCCATGGATCACTTTTTCGATTTCTCCTGTTGGATATATTTTGGAGAAGTTGTTCAAGGTGGCTTTAGGTGGTGATCCCGTAGGAAGCAGCCATGTGCCTGCTGTGATATCCTTACAACCAATCCTAACTTCTCATTTACTTTGGTTTGCTTTGGGGTTTTTAATCGATTTGTTTGATTGGTTTCTTTGGGTTTGTTTGTTTGTGTTTTTGTCTGCTTTGGTTGGAGTTTTTTTCCTTTTAGAAATGACTGGTGAATTTGGCACAGCCAAACTCCAGAAAATGTAAACCAGGCTTGACTTTCCAGAAATTGCTTTTGGCTGGCTTTAGCTGCATTCCCCAGGATCACGATCACCAGTAGATATTTGCAGGTTTTGCCCTGCATCATCAGCTTGCCTAGACTTTGCTCAGTGTTTCACCAATGGAGAAGACAATGGATATTTTGCCAAACCTCCTTTCAAACAACAAAACTCGGGGCAGCATGACAGAAAAGAAGAAAAGAAAATCTTCCCCAGTTAGAACAAAGACAGAGTCCCACCATTTTCCCCTCCACTTTCATTTCTTTTCTCCATTTAGAGGCAAACCTTCCATCTCCAAAAGCTTCCATCTCTCACTTCCTGATGCCGTTTGCCACCCTTTAGCCTCGACCCCCACGGATCTGAGTGCTGTCCATGTGGGGCTGGGGATGCTCAGCCTGGAAAGAGAAGGGGCTGGGGAGGCCTCCCTGCAGCTCTAGGAAAGATGGGCACAGAGAGGAGAAGGCTTTCAACTGCAGGAGTGAGATTGAAGTTGGATCTAATGCAGCTGCTCTTTTCCACTCAGGCTGCTGGGCCACTGGCCCAGGCTGGGCACAGAGGCTGGGGATGCTCCATCCTTGGCAACATCCAAGGCCAGCTGGGAGCAGGGCTCTGAGCAACCTGTTCTGGGGGAAGATTGCTCAGCTTGGAACAAGATGGTCTTTAGGGTCCCTTCCAAGCCCAAGCACCCAGGGATTCCATCATTCTGGCATCTCCCTTGTCCACTTCAGCCTGGGCCTGGGCTCCTGGCACTGATGTCACAGTGCACGCTCCAGCTAGAACTTCCAGCATCCAGCAACGGCCACAACACAACCCTTGGCTCCTTGTGTCAGCACGCTCTTCACCCTGCTCCAGGCCTACCCCTATCACCTTGCTGTCACCTGCTCCCTCATACCCCCAGCAGTCCCCAAAGCTCCCCGTTGAGTGCATTTTGCTCTCCATCCCTGCAGGATGTCTGCATTTGCTCCAAAGAAGGTATGGTACTATTCCACGGAGGTGGACACCCCGCAGCTGCCTGGCTGGGCTGGAGCTCTGTGGGATAGTGTGGGAAAGGGACCCCACTGGGAGATTTTGCTACCTCTGCAGGCTGCCACAGACACAGAGGAGGAGATGGAGATGGATGTGAAAGAGATGGAGGAAGAGATGGAAATGGATACACAGATGGATACAGAAGAGGACATGGAAGTGGATGGACAGGAGACGGGAGAGGAAGAAATGGAGGTGGACATGGAAGAGCACATTGAGGAGATGGAGATTGATATGGAAGACGAGGAGGAGGACATGGTGTTGGGATGAAGAGCGATGCCAGCAGCAGAACAGGCAGGTGCTCCCCACAAGCAGAGTGGGTCCTCTGCTGCCAGGCTGGGGCTGGGCTGGGCACTCCCTGCTCAGGGACACGCTAGCCCATGCACTGGATTCTGCTGGCCATCCCTGGCCTGGCCTGGGCTTGCTTTGGGCCACACAAGCCCTGTTCCAGTGCCTGGGCCACAGCCCCCAGCCCCAGCCAGCCTCACTTCTGGCAGCAGAGTGCCACTGTGCCAGTGTCCCAGCCTGGCAGCACATGGAACACCCCTCCATGCCTGACTGCACTGACCGTGCTACTTGTTTTTCTTCCAGGACTGAGGCACATCCCGGACACAGATGCCACCCTGCTGTATATACGTTTTACAGTTGTTGTGTTCTGATAGATGTTTTAGAGTTTGCTGTAGTGTTCTGTAAATACGTTTCATGTAGTTTTGTTAGATATGTTCTTAGGTAAATAGGTTCTATAGTTTGTTGTTGTTGTTACCAATATTCTTACAATGTAAATATGTTGTGTAGTTCATTCTTGTTCCTTTTCTTCCACCAATAAACATTCTTTGTTTTTCACACCCCAGTTCTCTTTGCATTTGCCTCGGGCACATTTGCAAAGTTGTGCTTTCCACTCGCTCCAGGTTCCCAGGGCTGGATGTCCCTGCGGGAGCTGGCACAGCCACCCCAGGAGTGGGCTCCCTGTGCACAGGGGGTCCCACTGACAGAGCTCACCCTCTCCTTGCAGTTTCTCTGCACACACTTGGTAGCTGGAGGGGCAAATCCCAGTGGGCCCTGTCCCATGGCATCCCACATGGGAGCAGGGCTCAGCCTCATCCATGGCTCTTCCCTGGCTAGCCCCAGGGCTAAGGAGGCTGCACTGGGCTGCGGGCAGCCTGCTTCCTGGGCACCCTGAGTGGCTGGAGCCAGCCTGGAGGGAGCCTCAGCACAGGGGCCTCTGGCCCACATGCATCAAGATTTCCTTTGGAAACCCCCTCTCTCACCACACTCTGCTACAAGCAAAACATCAATCGTTCCTCCTAGTTAAAGGGGAGACCTTAATCGGCCCAAATTTGTCCCTTGGACTTCCTAGCCCAGCAAATGTCAGCACTTGTAATCCCTGTTCTGCACTCCCTGCTCGGGCACCAAAACATTGGAACCTGCCAGAACATCTTGAATTAGCACCAACCTGCAGAGAGCTACAGGGGAAGAACAACCCCCAACCACACAGGGACATTGATGGGCTGGGGCAGAGCTGAAACTAAAGTAT